>NW_028146650.1:0-67500 GCF_056507025.1 Lutjanus erythropterus
AATATAAGCACCAGTACCTATCGAGGGGATTAGAAGAATAACCCAAAAACTTTGAAGCTCATTCAAGCTCAAGTACAAGCCCGAACATGTCCTATAGACGATGGGAAGAGACGTTGTGATTGTGCAACATTTGAAGGAAAGGGTTTAAAGCAAGGGAGAGGCAGCAGAGAAGGAGAAGGAGTAATTGGAGGAAGGAAAAGGAAAGAAAAGGGAAAACAGAGTAGAGGGAAAAGGAAGGAAGAAAGGATGGAAAAGGAAGACACAAGAAAAAGTGTTACAACACATACTTACCACCTGAAAAAAATCTACTTACCTGGACCTGGAACCTAAAAACTAAAAATGTACTTACCTGGAAACCGAATTAGGACCTGTTAAATTAAAAACAAAAAACCATACTTACCTGGAAACCAAACTGGAACCTGTAAAACAAAAACCTATTGAATGGGAAAGAAAATTAAGAAACAGGGAAGGAGGAAGGCAGAAGGAAGAGGGAGTGTCAGAGGGAACGCCCACAAGGGTACATAAGGGGCTGAAGCAAAGCAAGCACAGCTCATTTCACAGATGATCAGCTAAGCGTCTGAAGAAGGCTCTTAATCGCCGAAACGTTACGCATGCTGGTCACAAAGGCTTTAGTCTAATTTTTTGAAACCCCATCACCTTTGGGTGATGAAATACAATATGTTAACCTAAGATAGGGACACGAAATTAAACCAAAAGGTATTTAACTGAAAATGAACCTAATATAAGGACATTAACTAAAAATATAATGTATTTAATGTTTGTGTTTGGGCTTGGGGGACTCTGCTGGGCACCCCTCAGATGGAGTGTGCGCTCGCACTCGCTCCGGGGCTTCGCCCTCGGAGCTAGTGCTCCTACATCTAGTCCTAACCCGCCGGTGCCTCGGGAGTGCCGGGTGGAGTTTCCCCTTGCTCTACTCAATTTTTGAGACCCAAAATGGCTACCCCACACCCCTCTAACCTAACTTAAACAATTGGAGATTCTAATCCTATCCCAACTACTATCCTAACCCCAAGGTCCGTAACTTTCAATGCTTAAAATCAACCCATTATTTGGAAATGTCTACTTCTATCCTAATCTAAATTGCCCTGTCCTATTTACCCTGTTCTACCACCCCTGTCCTAATCCTAATCCTAGTTATCTTACCCTTATCCTAAGCCCCCCAACCCTCTATCCCAATTTGAAAATTTGCCAATCCAACTAACCGGAAGTCTTTAAATTCAAACTATATATGCAGGGTATCAGAAGGATAACCCAATAACTTATGGAAGCTAATATAAGCACCAGTACCTATCGAGGGGATTAGAAGAATAACCCAAAAACTTTGAGCTCATTCAAGCTCAAGTACAAGCCCGAACATGTCCTATAGACGATGGGAAGAGACGTTGTGATTGTGCAACATTTGAAGGAAAGGGTTAAAGCAAGGGGAGAGGCAGCAAGAGAAGGAGAGGAGTAATTGGAGGAAGGAAAAGGAAAGAAAAGGGAAAACAGAGTAGAGGGAAAAGGAAGGAAGAAAGGATGGAAAAGGAAGACACAAGAAAAAGTGTTACAACACATACTTACCACCTGAAAAAATCTACTTACCTGGACCTGGAACCTAAAAAAACTAAAAATGTACTTACCTGGAAACCGAATTAGGACCTGTTAAATTAAAAACAAAAAACCATACTTACCTGGGAAACCAAACTGGGAACCTGTAAAACAAAAACCTATTGAATGGGAAAGAAAATTAAGAAACAGGAAGGAGGAAGGCAGAAGGAAGAGGGAGTGTCAGAGGGAACGCCCACAAGGTACAAATGGGGTGAAGCAAAGCAAGCACAGCTCATTTCACAGATGATCAGCTAAGCGTCTGAAGAAGGCTCTTAATCGCCGAAACGTTACGCATGCTGGTCACAAAGGCTTTTAGTCTAATTTTTTGAAACCCCATCACCTTTGGGTGATGGAAATACAATATGTTAACCTAAGATAGGGACACGAAATTAAAACCAAAAGGTATTTAACTGAAAATGAACCTAATATAAGGACATTAACTAAAACTATAATGTATTTAATGTTTGTGTTTGGGCTTGGGGGACTCTGCTGGGCACCCCTCGATGGAGTGTGCGCTCGCACTCGCTCCGGGGCTTCGCCCTCGGAGCTAGTGCTCCTACATCTAGTCCTAACCCGCCGGTGCCTCGGGAGTGCCGGGTGGAGTTTCCCCTTGCTCTACTCAATTTTTGAGACCCAAAATGGCTACCCCACACCCCTCTAACCTAACTTAAACAATTGGAGATTCTAATCCTATCCCAACTACTATCCTAACCCCAAGGTCCGTAACTTTCAATGCTTAAAATCAACCCATTATTTGGAAATGTCTACTTCTATCCTAATCTAAATTGCCCTGTCCTATTTACCCTGTTCTACCACCCCTGTCCTAATCCTAATCCTAGTTATCTTACCCTTATCCTAAGCCCCCCAACCCTCTATCCCAATTTGAAAATTTGCCAATCCAA
Organism: Lutjanus erythropterus; assembly: GCF_056507025.1. Lineage (NCBI taxonomy): Eukaryota > Metazoa > Chordata > Actinopteri > Lutjaniformes > Lutjanidae > Lutjanus > Lutjanus erythropterus. The sequence goes on from NW_028146650.1 coordinate 2,511, forward strand.
CTAACCGGAAGTCTTTAAATTCAAACTATATATGCAGGGTATCAGAAGGATAACCCAATAACTTATGGAAGCTAATATAAGCACCAGTACCTATCGAGGGGATTAGAAGAATAACCCAAAAACTTTGAAGCTCATTCAAGCTCAAGTACAAGCCCGAACATGTCCTATAGACGATGGGAAGAGACGTTGTGATTGTGCAACATTTGAAGGAAAGGGTTAAAGCAAGGGGAGAGGCAGCAGAGAAGGAGAGGAGTAATTGGAGGAAGGAAAAGGAAAGAAAAGGGAAAACAGAGTAGAGGGAAAAGGAAGGAAGAAAGGATGGAAAAGGAAGACACAAGAAAAAGTGTTACAACACATACTTACCACCTGAAAAAAACTACTTACCTGGACCTGGAACCTAAAAAAACTAAAAATGTACTTACCTGGAAACCGAATTAGGACCTGTTAAATTAAAAACAAAAAACCATACTTACCTGGGAAACCAAACTGGAACCTGTAAAACAAAAACCTATTGAATGGGAAAGAAAATTAAGAAACAGGGAAGGAGGAAGGCAGAAGGAAGAGGGAGTGTCAGAGGGAACGCCCACAAGGGTACATAAGGGGCTGAAGCAAAGCAAGCACAGCTCATTTCACAGATGATCAGCTAAGCGTCTGAAGAAGGCTCTTAATCGCCGAAACGTTACGCATGCTGGTCACAAAGGCTTTTAGTCTAATTTTTGAAACCCCATCACCTTTGGGTGATGGAAATACAATATGTTAACCTAAGATAGGGACACGAAATTAAAACCAAAAGGTATTTAACTGAAAATGAACCTAATATAAGGACATTAACTAAAACTATAATGTATTTAATGTTTGTGTTTGGGCTTGGGGGACTCTGCTGGGCACCCCTCGATGGAGTGTGCGCTCGCACTCGCTCCGGGGCTTCGCCCTCGGAGCTAGTGCTCCTACATCTAGTCCTAACCCGCCGGTGCCTCGGGAGTGCCGGGTGGAGTTTCCCCTTGCTCTACTCAATTTTTGAGACCCAAAATGGCTACCCCACACCCTCTAACCTAACTTAAACAATTGGAGATTCTAATCCTATCCCAACTACTATCCTAACCCCAAGGTCCGTAACTTTCAATGCTTAAAATCAACCCATTATTTGGAAATGTCTACTTCTATCCTAATCTAAATTGCCCTGTCCTATTTACCCTGTTCTACCACCCCTGTCCTAATCCTAATCCTAGTTATCTTACCCTTATCCTAAGCCCCCCAACCCTCTATCCCAATTTGAAAATTTGCCAATCCAACTAACCGGAAGTCTTTAAATTCAAACTATATATGCAGGGTATCAGAAGGATAACCCAATAACTTATGGAAGCTAATATAAGCACCAGTACCTATCGAGGGGATTAGAAGAATAACCCAAAAACTTTGAAGCTCATTCAAGCTCAAGTACAAGCCCGAACATGTCCTATAGACGATGGGAAGAGACGTTGTGATTGTGCAACATTTGAAGGAAAGGGTTAAAGCAAGGGGAGAGGCAGCAGAGAAGGAGAGGAGTAATTGGAGGAAGGAAAAGGAAAGAAAAGGGAAAACAGAGTAGAGGGAAAAGGAAGGAAGAAAGGATGGAAAAGGAAGACACAAGAAAAAGTGTTACAACACATACTTACCACCTGAAAAAAATCTACTTACCTGGACCTGGAACCTAAAAAAACTAAAAATGTACTTACCTGGAAACCGAATTAGGACCTGTTAAATTAAAAACAAAAAACCATACTTACCTGGGAAACCAAACTGGAACCTGTAAAACAAAAACCTATTGAATGGGAAAGAAAATTAAGAAACAGGGAAGGAGGAAGGCAGAAGGAAGAGGGAGTGTCAGAGGGAACGCCCACAAGGGTACATAAGGGGCTGAAGCAAAGCAAGCACAGCTCATTTCACAGATGATCAGCTAAGCGTCTGAAGAAGGCTCTTAATCGCCGAAACGTTACGCATGCTGGTCACAAAGGCTTTTAGTCTAATTTTTTGAAACCCCATCACCTTTGGGTGATGGAAATACAATATGTTAACCTAAGATAGGGACACGAAATTAAAACCAAAAGGTATTTAACTGAAAATGAACCTAATATAAGGACATTAACTAAAACTATAATGTATTTAATGTTTGTGTTTGGGCTTGGGGGACTCTGCTGGGCACCCCTCGATGGAGTGTGCGCTCGCACTCGCTCCGGGGCTTCGCCCTCGGAGCTAGTGCTCCTACATCTAGTCCTAACCCGCCGGTGCCTCGGGAGTGCCGGGTGGAGTTTCCCCTTGCTCTACTCAATTTTTGAGACCCAAAATGGCTACCCCACACCCCTCTAACCTAACTTAAACAATTGGAGATTCTAATCCTATCCCAACTACTATCCTAACCCCAAGGTCCGTAACTTTCAATGCTTAAAATCAACCCATTATTTGGAAATGTCTACTTCTATCCTAATCTAAATTGCCCTGTCCTATTTACCCTGTTCTACCACCCCTGTCCTAATCCTAATCCTAGTTATCTTACCCTTATCCTAAGCCCCCCAACCCTCTATCCCAATTTGAAAATTTGCCAATCCAACTAACCGGAAGTCTTTAAATTCAAACTATATATGCAGGGTATCAGAAGGATAACCCAATAACTTATGGAAGCTAATATAAGCACCAGTACCTATCGAGGGGATTAGAAGAATAACCCAAAAACTTTGAAGCTCATTCAAGCTCAAGTACAAGCCCGAACATGTCCTATAGACGATGGGAAGAGACGTTGTGATTGTGCAACATTTGAAGGAAAGGGTTAAAGCAAGGGGAGAGGCAGCAGAGAAGGAGAGGAGTAATTGGAGGAAGGAAAAGGAAAGAAAAGGGAAAACAGAGTAGAGGGAAAAGGAAGGAAGAAAGGATGGAAAAGGAAGACACAAGAAAAAGTGTTACAACACATACTTACCACCTGAAAAAAATCTACTTACCTGGACCTGGAACCTAAAAAAACTAAAAATGTACTTACCTGGAAACCGAATTAGGACCTGTTAAATTAAAAACAAAAAACCATACTTACCTGGGAAACCAAACTGGAACCTGTAAAACAAAAACCTATTGAATGGGAAAGAAAATTAAGAAACAGGGAAGGAGGAAGGCAGAAGGAAGAGGGAGTGTCAGAGGGAACGCCCACAAGGGTACATAAGGGGCTGAAGCAAAGCAAGCACAGCTCATTTCACAGATGATCAGCTAAGCGTCTGAAGAAGGCTCTTAATCGCCGAAACGTTACGCATGCTGGTCACAAAGGCTTTTAGTCTAATTTTTTGAAACCCCATCACCTTTGGGTGATGGAAATACAATATGTTAACCTAAGATAGGGACACGAAATTAAAACCAAAAGGTATTTAACTGAAAATGAACCTAATATAAGGACATTAACTAAAACTATAATGTATTTAATGTTTGTGTTTGGGCTTGGGGGACTCTGCTGGGCACCCCTCGATGGAGTGTGCGCTCGCACTCGCTCCGGGGCTTCGCCCTCGGAGCTAGTGCTCCTACATCTAGTCCTAACCCGCCGGTGCCTCGGGAGTGCCGGGTGGAGTTTCCCCTTGCTCTACTCAATTTTTGAGACCCAAAATGGCTACCCCACACCCCTCTAACCTAACTTAAACAATTGGAGATTCTAATCCTATCCCAACTACTATCCTAACCCCAAGGTCCGTAACTTTCAATGCTTAAAATCAACCCATTATTTGGAAATGTCTACTTCTATCCTAATCTAAATTGCCCTGTCCTATTTACCCTGTTCTACCACCCCTGTCCTAATCCTAATCCTAGTTATCTTACCCTTATCCTAAGCCCCCCAACCCTCTATCCCAATTTGAAAATTTGCCAATCCAACTAACCGGAAGTCTTTAAATTCAAACTATATATGCAGGGTATCAGAAGGATAACCCAATAACTTATGGAAGCTAATATAAGCACCAGTACCTATCGAGGGGATTAGAAGAATAACCCAAAAACTTTGAAGCTCATTCAAGCTCAAGTACAAGCCCGAACATGTCCTATAGACGATGGGAAGAGACGTTGTGATTGTGCAACATTTGAAGGAAAGGGTTAAAGCAAGGGGAGAGGCAGCAGAGAAGGAGAGGAGTAATTGGAGGAAGGAAAAGGAAAGAAAAGGGAAAACAGAGTAGAGGGAAAAGGAAGGAAGAAAGGATGGAAAAGGAAGACACAAGAAAAAGTGTTACAACACATACTTACCACCTGAAAAAAATCTACTTACCTGGACCTGGAACCTAAAAAAACTAAAAATGTACTTACCTGGAAACCGAATTAGGACCTGTTAAATTAAAAACAAAAAACCATACTTACCTGGGAAACCAAACTGGAACCTGTAAAACAAAAACCTATTGAATGGGAAAGAAAATTAAGAAACAGGGAAGGAGGAAGGCAGAAGGAAGAGGGAGTGTCAGAGGGAACGCCCACAAGGGTACATAAGGGGCTGAAGCAAAGCAAGCACAGCTCATTTCACAGATGATCAGCTAAGCGTCTGAAGAAGGCTCTTAATCGCCGAAACGTTACGCATGCTGGTCACAAAGGCTTTTAGTCTAATTTTTTGAAACCCCATCACCTTTGGGTGATGGAAATACAATATGTTAACCTAAGATAGGGACACGAAATTAAAACCAAAAGGTATTTAACTGAAAATGAACCTAATATAAGGACATTAACTAAAACTATAATGTATTTAATGTTTGTGTTTGGGCTTGGGGGACTCTGCTGGGCACCCCTCGATGGAGTGTGCGCTCGCACTCGCTCCGGGGCTTCGCCCTCGGAGCTAGTGCTCCTACATCTAGTCCTAACCCGCCGGTGCCTCGGGAGTGCCGGGTGGAGTTTCCCCTTGCTCTACTCAATTTTTGAGACCCAAAATGGCTACCCCACACCCCTCTAACCTAACTTAAACAATTGGAGATTCTAATCCTATCCCAACTACTATCCTAACCCCAAGGTCCGTAACTTTCAATGCTTAAAATCAACCCATTATTTGGAAATGTCTACTTCTATCCTAATCTAAATTGCCCTGTCCTATTTACCCTGTTCTACCACCCCTGTCCTAATCCTAATCCTAGTTATCTTACCCTTATCCTAAGCCCCCCAACCCTCTATCCCAATTTGAAAATTTGCCAATCCAACTAACCGGAAGTCTTTAAATTCAAACTATATATGCAGGGTATCAGAAGGATAACCCAATAACTTATGGAAGCTAATATAAGCACCAGTACCTATCGAGGGGATTAGAAGAATAACCCAAAAACTTTGAAGCTCATTCAAGCTCAAGTACAAGCCCGAACATGTCCTATAGACGATGGGAAGAGACGTTGTGATTGTGCAACATTTGAAGGAAAGGGTTAAAGCAAGGGGAGAGGCAGCAGAGAAGGAGAGGAGTAATTGGAGGAAGGAAAAGGAAAGAAAAGGGAAAACAGAGTAGAGGGAAAAGGAAGGAAGAAAGGATGGAAAAGGAAGACACAAGAAAAAGTGTTACAACACATACTTACCACCTGAAAAAAATCTACTTACCTGGACCTGGAACCTAAAAAAACTAAAAATGTACTTACCTGGAAACCGAATTAGGACCTGTTAAATTAAAAACAAAAAACCATACTTACCTGGGAAACCAAACTGGAACCTGTAAAACAAAAACCTATTGAATGGGAAAGAAAATTAAGAAACAGGGAAGGAGGAAGGCAGAAGGAAGAGGGAGTGTCAGAGGGAACGCCCACAAGGGTACATAAGGGGCTGAAGCAAAGCAAGCACAGCTCATTTCACAGATGATCAGCTAAGCGTCTGAAGAAGGCTCTTAATCGCCGAAACGTTACGCATGCTGGTCACAAAGGCTTTTAGTCTAATTTTTTGAAACCCCATCACCTTTGGGTGATGGAAATACAATATGTTAACCTAAGATAGGGACACGAAATTAAAACCAAAAGGTATTTAACTGAAAATGAACCTAATATAAGGACATTAACTAAAACTATAATGTATTTAATGTTTGTGTTTGGGCTTGGGGGGACTCTGCTGGGCACCCCTCGATGGAGTGTGCGCTCGCACTCGCTCCGGGGCTTCGCCCTCGGAGCTAGTGCTCCTACATCTAGTCCTAACCCGCCGGTGCCTCGGGAGTGCCGGGTGGAGTTTCCCCTTGCTCTACTCAATTTTTGAGACCCAAAATGGCTACCCCACACCCCTCTAACCTAACTTAAACAATTGGAGATTCTAATCCTATCCCAACTACTATCCTAACCCCAAGGTCCGTAACTTTCAATGCTTAAAATCAACCCATTATTTGGAAATGTCTACTTCTATCCTAATCTAAATTGCCCTGTCCTATTTACCCTGTTCTACCACCCCTGTCCTAATCCTAATCCTAGTTATCTTACCCTTATCCTAAGCCCCCCAACCCTCTATCCCAATTTGAAAATTTGCCAATCCAACTAACCGGAAGTCTTTAAATTCAAACTATATATGCAGGGTATCAGAAGGATAACCCAATAACTTATGGAAGCTAATATAAGCACCAGTACCTATCGAGGGGATTAGAAGAATAACCCAAAAACTTTGAAGCTCATTCAAGCTCAAGTACAAGCCCGAACATGTCCTATAGACGATGGGAAGAGACGTTGTGATTGTGCAACATTTGAAGGAAAGGGTTAAAGCAAGGGGAGAGGCAGCAGAGAAGGAGAGGAGTAATTGGAGGAAGGAAAAGGAAAGAAAAGGGAAAACAGAGTAGAGGGAAAAGGAAGGAAGAAAGGATGGAAAAGGAAGACACAAGAAAAAGTGTTACAACACATACTTACCACCTGAAAAAAATCTACTTACCTGGACCTGGAACCTAAAAAAACTAAAAATGTACTTACCTGGAAACCGAATTAGGACCTGTTAAATTAAAAACAAAAAACCATACTTACCTGGGAAACCAAACTGGAACCTGTAAAACAAAAACCTATTGAATGGGAAAGAAAATTAAGAAACAGGGAAGGAGGAAGGCAGAAGGAAGAGGGAGTGTCAGAGGGAACGCCCACAAGGGTACATAAGGGGCTGAAGCAAAGCAAGCACAGCTCATTTCACAGATGATCAGCTAAGCGTCTGAAGAAGGCTCTTAATCGCCGAAACGTTACGCATGCTGGTCACAAAGGCTTTTAGTCTAATTTTTTGAAACCCCATCACCTTTGGGTGATGGAAATACAATATGTTAACCTAAGATAGGGACACGAAATTAAAACCAAAAGGTATTTAACTGAAAATGAACCTAATATAAGGACATTAACTAAAACTATAATGTATTTAATGTTTGTGTTTGGGCTTGGGGGACTCTGCTGGGCACCCCTCGATGGAGTGTGCGCTCGCACTCGCTCCGGGGCTTCGCCCTCGGAGCTAGTGCTCCTACATCTAGTCCTAACCCGCCGGTGCCTCGGGAGTGCCGGGTGGAGTTTCCCCTTGCTCTACTCAATTTTTGAGACCCAAAATGGCTACCCCACACCCCTCTAACCTAACTTAAACAATTGGAGATTCTAATCCTATCCCAACTACTATCCTAACCCCAAGGTCCGTAACTTTCAATGCTTAAAATCAACCCATTATTTGGAAATGTCTACTTCTATCCTAATCTAAATTGCCCTGTCCTATTTACCCTGTTCTACCACCCCTGTCCTAATCCTAATCCTAGTTATCTTACCCTTATCCTAAGCCCCCCAACCCTCTATCCCAATTTGAAAATTTGCCAATCCAACTAACCGGAAGTCTTTAAATTCAAACTATATATGCAGGGTATCAGAAGGATAACCCAATAACTTATGGAAGCTAATATAAGCACCAGTACCTATCGAGGGGATTAGAAGAATAACCCAAAAACTTTGAAGCTCATTCAAGCTCAAGTACAAGCCCGAACATGTCCTATAGACGATGGGAAGAGACGTTGTGATTGTGCAACATTTGAAGGAAAGGGTTAAAGCAAGGGGAGAGGCAGCAGAGAAGGAGAGGAGTAATTGGAGGAAGGAAAAGGAAAGAAAAGGGAAAACAGAGTAGAGGGAAAAGGAAGGAAGAAAGGATGGAAAAGGAAGACACAAGAAAAAGTGTTACAACACATACTTACCACCTGAAAAAAATCTACTTACCTGGACCTGGAACCTAAAAAAACTAAAAATGTACTTACCTGGAAACCGAATTAGGACCTGTTAAATTAAAAACAAAAAACCATACTTACCTGGGAAACCAAACTGGAACCTGTAAAACAAAAACCTATTGAATGGGAAAGAAAATTAAGAAACAGGGAAGGAGGAAGGCAGAAGGAAGAGGGAGTGTCAGAGGGAACGCCCACAAGGGTACATAAGGGGCTGAAGCAAAGCAAGCACAGCTCATTTCACAGATGATCAGCTAAGCGTCTGAAGAAGGCTCTTAATCGCCGAAACGTTACGCATGCTGGTCACAAAGGCTTTTAGTCTAATTTTTTGAAACCCCATCACCTTTGGGTGATGGAAATACAATATGTTAACCTAAGATAGGGACACGAAATTAAAACCAAAAGGTATTTAACTGAAAATGAACCTAATATAAGGACATTAACTAAAACTATAATGTATTTAATGTTTGTGTTTGGGCTTGGGGGACTCTGCTGGGCACCCCTCGATGGAGTGTGCGCTCGCACTCGCTCCGGGGCTTCGCCCTCGGAGCTAGTGCTCCTACATCTAGTCCTAACCCGCCGGTGCCTCGGGAGTGCCGGGTGGAGTTTCCCCTTGCTCTACTCAATTTTTGAGACCCAAAATGGCTACCCCACACCCCTCTAACCTAACTTAAACAATTGGAGATTCTAATCCTATCCCAACTACTATCCTAACCCCAAGGTCCGTAACTTTCAATGCTTAAAATCAACCCATTATTTGGAAATGTCTACTTCTATCCTAATCTAAATTGCCCTGTCCTATTTACCCTGTTCTACCACCCCTGTCCTAATCCTAATCCTAGTTATCTTACCCTTATCCTAAGCCCCCCAACCCTCTATCCCAATTTGAAAATTTGCCAATCCAACTAACCGGAAGTCTTTAAATTCAAACTATATATGCAGGGTATCAGAAGGATAACCCAATAACTTATGGAAGCTAATATAAGCACCAGTACCTATCGAGGGGATTAGAAGAATAACCCAAAAACTTTGAAGCTCATTCAAGCTCAAGTACAAGCCCGAACATGTCCTATAGACGATGGGAAGAGACGTTGTGATTGTGCAACATTTGAAGGAAAGGGTTAAAGCAAGGGGAGAGGCAGCAGAGAAGGAGAGGAGTAATTGGAGGAAGGAAAAGGAAAGAAAAGGGAAAACAGAGTAGAGGGAAAAGGAAGGAAGAAAGGATGGAAAAGGAAGACACAAGAAAAAGTGTTACAACACATACTTACCACCTGAAAAAAATCTACTTACCTGGACCTGGAACCTAAAAAAACTAAAAATGTACTTACCTGGAAACCGAATTAGGACCTGTTAAATTAAAAACAAAAAACCATACTTACCTGGGAAACCAAACTGGAACCTGTAAAACAAAAACCTATTGAATGGGAAAGAAAATTAAGAAACAGGGAAGGAGGAAGGCAGAAGGAAGAGGGAGTGTCAGAGGGAACGCCCACAAGGGTACATAAGGGGCTGAAGCAAAGCAAGCACAGCTCATTTCACAGATGATCAGCTAAGCGTCTGAAGAAGGCTCTTAATCGCCGAAACGTTACGCATGCTGGTCACAAAGGCTTTTAGTCTAATTTTTTGAAACCCCATCACCTTTGGGTGATGGAAATACAATATGTTAACCTAAGATAGGGACACGAAATTAAAACCAAAAGGTATTTAACTGAAAATGAACCTAATATAAGGACATTAACTAAAACTATAATGTATTTAATGTTTGTGTTTGGGCTTGGGGGACTCTGCTGGGCACCCCTCGATGGAGTGTGCGCTCGCACTCGCTCCGGGGCTTCGCCCTCGGAGCTAGTGCTCCTACATCTAGTCCTAACCCGCCGGTGCCTCGGGAGTGCCGGGTGGAGTTTCCCCTTGCTCTACTCAATTTTTGAGACCCAAAATGGCTACCCCACACCCCTCTAACCTAACTTAAACAATTGGAGATTCTAATCCTATCCCAACTACTATCCTAACCCCAAGGTCCGTAACTTTCAATGCTTAAAATCAACCCATTATTTGGAAATGTCTACTTCTATCCTAATCTAAATTGCCCTGTCCTATTTACCCTGTTCTACCACCCCTGTCCTAATCCTAATCCTAGTTATCTTACCCTTATCCTAAGCCCCCCAACCCTCTATCCCAATTTGAAAATTTGCCAATCCAACTAACCGGAAGTCTTTAAATTCAAACTATATATGCAGGGTATCAGAAGGATAACCCAATAACTTATGGAAGCTAATATAAGCACCAGTACCTATCGAGGGGATTAGAAGAATAACCCAAAAACTTTGAAGCTCATTCAAGCTCAAGTACAAGCCCGAACATGTCCTATAGACGATGGGAAGAGACGTTGTGATTGTGCAACATTTGAAGGAAAGGGTTAAAGCAAGGGGAGAGGCAGCAGAGAAGGAAGGAGTAATTGGAGGAAGGAAAAGGAAAGAAAAGGGAAAACAGAGTAGAGGGAAAAGGAAGGAAGAAAGGATGGAAAAGGAAGACACAAGAAAAAGTGTTACAACACATACTTACCACCTGAAAAAAATCTACTTACCTGGACCTGGAACCTAAAAAAACTAAAAATGTACTTACCTGGAAACCGAATTAGGACCTGTTAAATTAAAAACAAAAAACCATACTTACCTGGGAAACCAAACTGGAACCTGTAAAACAAAAACCTATTGAATGGGAAAGAAAATTAAGAAACAGGGAAGGAGGAAGGCAGAAGGAAGAGGGAGTGTCAGAGGGAACGCCCACAAGGGTACATAAGGGGCTGAAGCAAAGCAAGCACAGCTCATTTCACAGATGATCAGCTAAGCGTCTGAAGAAGGCTCTTAATCGCCGAAACGTTACGCATGCTGGTCACAAAGGCTTTTAGTCTAATTTTTTGAAACCCCATCACCTTTGGGTGATGGAAATACAATATGTTAACCTAAGATAGGGACACGAAATTAAAACCAAAAGGTATTTAACTGAAAATGAACCTAATATAAGGACATTAACTAAAACTATAATGTATTTAATGTTTGTGTTTGGGCTTGGGGGACTCTGCTGGGCACCCCTCGATGGAGTGTGCGCTCGCACTCGCTCCGGGGCTTCGCCCTCGGAGCTAGTGCTCCTACATCTAGTCCTAACCCGCCGGTGCCTCGGGAGTGCCGGGTGGAGTTTCCCCTTGCTCTACTCAATTTTTGAGACCCAAAATGGCTACCCCACACCCCTCTAACCTAACTTAAACAATTGGAGATTCTAATCCTATCCCAACTACTATCCTAACCCCAAGGTCCGTAACTTTCAATGCTTAAAATCAACCCATTATTTGGAAATGTCTACTTCTATCCTAATCTAAATTGCCCTGTCCTATTTACCCTGTTCTACCACCCCTGTCCTAATCCTAATCCTAGTTATCTTACCCTTATCCTAAGCCCCCCAACCCTCTATCCCAATTTGAAAATTTGCCAATCCAACTAACCGGAAGTCTTTAAATTCAAACTATATATGCAGGGTATCAGAAGGATAACCCAATAACTTATGGAAGCTAATATAAGCACCAGTACCTATCGAGGGGATTAGAAGAATAACCCAAAAACTTTGAAGCTCATTCAAGCTCAAGTACAAGCCCGAACATGTCCTATAGACGATGGGAAGAGACGTTGTGATTGTGCAACATTTGAAGGAAAGGGTTAAAGCAAGGGGAGAGGCAGCAGAGAAGGAGAGGAGTAATTGGAGGAAGGAAAAGGAAAGAAAAGGGAAAACAGAGTAGAGGGAAAAGGAAGGAAGAAAGGATGGAAAAGGAAGACACAAGAAAAAGTGTTACAACACATACTTACCACCTGAAAAAAATCTACTTACCTGGACCTGGAACCTAAAAAAACTAAAAATGTACTTACCTGGAAACCGAATTAGGACCTGTTAAATTAAAAACAAAAAACCATACTTACCTGGGAAACCAAACTGGAACCTGTAAAACAAAAACCTATTGAATGGGAAAGAAAATTAAGAAACAGGGAAGGAGGAAGGCAGAAGGAAGAGGGAGTGTCAGAGGGAACGCCCACAAGGGTACATAAGGGGCTGAAGCAAAGCAAGCACAGCTCATTTCACAGATGATCAGCTAAGCGTCTGAAGAAGGCTCTTAATCGCCGAAACGTTACGCATGCTGGTCACAAAGGCTTTTAGTCTAATTTTTTGAAACCCCATCACCTTTGGGTGATGGAAATACAATATGTTACAATATGTTAACCTAAGATAGGGACACGAAATTAAAACCAAAAGGTATTTAACTGAAAATGAACCTAATATAAGGACATTAACTAAAACTATAATGTATTTAATGTTTGTGTTTGGCTTGGGGGACTCTGCTGGGCACCCCTCGATGGAGTGTGCGCTCGCACTCGCTCCGGGGCTTCGCCCTCGGAGCTAGTGCTCCTACATCTAGTCCTAACCCGCCGGTGCCTCGGGAGTGCCGGGTGGAGTTTCCCCTTGCTCTACTCAATTTTTGAGACCCAAAATGGCTACCCCACACCCCTCTAACCTAACTTAAACAATTGGAGATTCTAATCCTATCCCAACTACTATCCTAACCCCAAGGTCCGTAACTTTCAATGCTTAAAATCAACCCATTATTTGGAAATGTCTACTTCTATCCTAATCTAAATTGCCCTGTCCTATTTACCCTGTTCTACCACCCTGTCCTAATCCTAATCCTAGTTATTCTTACCCTTATCCTAAGCCCCCCAACCCTCTATCCCAATTTGAAAATTTGCCAATCCAACTAACCGGAAGTCTTTAAATTCAAACTATATATGCAGGGTATCAGAAGGATAACCCAATAACTTATGGAAGCTAATATAAGCACCAGTACCTATCGAGGGGATTAGAAGAATAACCCAAAAACTTTGAAGCTCATTCAAGCTCAAGTACAAGCCCGAACATGTCCTATAGACGATGGGAAGAGACGTTGTGATTGTGCAACATTTGAAGGAAAGGGTTAAAGCAAGGGGAGAGGCAGCAGAGAAGGAGAGGAGTATTGGAGGAAGGAAAAGGAAAGAAAAGGGAAACAGAGTAGAGGGAAAAGGAAGGAAGAAAGGATGGAAAAGGAAGACACAAGAAAAAGTGTTACAACACATACTTACCACCTGAAAAAAATCTACTTACCTGGACCTGGAACCTAAAAAAACTAAAAATGTACTTACCTGGAAACCGAATTAGGACCTGTTAAATTAAAAACAAAAAACCATACTTACCTGGGAAACCAAACTGGAACCTGTAAAACAAAAACCTATTGAATGGGAAAGAAAATTAAGAAACAGGGAAGGAGGAAGGCAGAAGGAAGAGGGAGTGTCAGAGGGAACGCCCACAAGGGTACATAAGGGGCTGAAGCAAAGCAAGCACAGCTCATTTCACAGATGATCAGCTAAGCGTCTGAAGAAGGCTCTTAATCGCCGAAACGTTACGCATGCTGGTCACAAAGGCTTTTAGTCTAATTTTTTGAAACCCCATCACCTTTGGGTGATGGAAATACAATATGTTAACCTAAGATAGGGACACGAAATTAAAACCAAAAGGTATTTAACTGAAAATGAACCTAATATAAGGACATTAACTAAAACTATAATGTATTTATGTTTGTGTTTGGGCTTGGGGGACTCTGCTGGGCACCCCTCGATGGAGTGTGCGCTCGCACTCGCTCGGGGCTTCGCCCTCGGAGCTAGTGCTCCTACATCTAGTCCTAACCCGCCGGTGCCTCGGGAGTGCCGGGTGGAGTTTCCCCTTGCTCTACTCAATTTTTGAGACCCAAAATGGCTACCCCACACCCCTCTAACCTAACTTAAACAATTGGAGATTCTAATCCTATCCCAACTACTATCCTAACCCAAGGTCCGTAACTTTCAATGCTTAAAATCAACCATTATTTGGAAATGTCTACTTCTATCCTAATCTAAATTGCCCTGTCTATTTACCCTGTTCTACCACCCCTGTCCTAATCCTAATCCTAGTTATCTTACCCTTATCCTAAGCCCCCCAACCCTCTATCCCAATTTGAAAATTTGCCAATCCAACTAACCGGAAGTCTTTAAATTCAAACTATATATGCAGGGTATCAGAAGGATAACCAATAACTTATGGAAGCTAATATAAGCACCAGTACCTATCGAGGGGATTAGAAGAATAACCCAAAACTTTGAAGCTCATTCAAGCTCAAGTACAAGCCCGAACATGTCCTATAGACGATGGGAAGAGACGTTGTGATTGTGCAACATTTGAAGGAAAGGGTTAAAGCAAGGGGAGAGGCAGCAGAGAAGGAGAGGAGTAATTGGAGGAAGGAAAAGGAAAGAAAAGGGAAAACAGAGTAGAGGGAAAAAGGAAGGAAGAAAGGATGGAAAAGGAAGACACAAGAAAAAGTGTTACAACACATACTTACCACCTGAAAAAAATCTACTTACCTGGACCTGGAACCTAAAAAAACTAAAAATGTACTTACCTGGAAACCGAATTAGGACCTGTTAAATTAAAAACAAAAAACCATACTTACCTGGGAAACCAAACTGGACCTGTAAAACAAAAACCTATTGAAATGGGAAAGAAAATTAAGAAACAGGGAAGGAGGAAGGCAGAAGGAAGAGGGAGTGTCAGAGGGAACGCCCACAAGGGTACATAAGGGGCTGAAGCAAAGCAAGCACAGCTCATTTCACAGATGATCAGCTAAGCGTCTGAAGAAGGCTCTTAATCGCCGAAACGTTACGCATGCTGGTCACAAAGCTTTTAGTCTAATTTTTTGAAACCCCATCACCTTTGGGTGATGGAAATACAATATGTTAACCTAAGATAGGGACACGAAATTAAAACCAAAAGGTATTTAACTGAAAATGAACCTAATATAAGGACATTAACTAAAACTATAATGTATTTAATGTTTGTGTTTGGGCTTGGGGGACTCTGCTGGGCACCCCTCGATGGAGTGTGCGCTCGCACTCGCTCCGGGGCTTCGCCCTCGGAGCTAGTGCTCCTACATCTAGTCCTAACCCGCCGGTGCCTCGGAGTGCCGGGTGGAGTTTCCCCTTGCTCTACTCAATTTTTGAGACCCAAAATGGCTACCCCACACCCCTCTAACCTAACTTAAACAATTGGAGATTTCTAATCCTATCCCAACTACTATCCTAACCCAAGGTCCGTAACTTTCAATGCTTAAAATCAACCCATTATTTTGGAAATGTCTACTTCTATCCTAATCTAAATTGCCCTGTCCTATTTACCCTGTTCTACACCCCTGTCCTAATCCTAATCCTAGTTATCTTACCCTTATCCTAAGCCCCCCAACCCTCTATCCCAATTTGAAAATTTGCCAATCCAACTAACCGGAAGTCTTTAAATTCAAACTATATATGCAGGGTATCAGAAGGATAACCCAATAACTTATGGAAGCTAATATAAGCACCAGTACCTATCGAGGGGATTAGAAGAATAACCCAAAAACTTTGAAGCTCATTCAAGCTCAAGTACAAGCCCGAACATGTCCTATAGACGATGGGAAGAGACGTTGTGATTGTGCAACATTTGAAGGGAAAGGGTTAAAGCAAGGGGAGAGGCAGCAGAGAAGGAGAGGAGTAATTGGAGGAAGGAAAAGGAAAGAAAAGGGAAAACAGAGTAGAGGGAAAAGGAAGGAAGAAAGGATGGAAAAGGAAGACACAAGAAAAAGTGTTACAACACATACTTACCACCTGAAAAAAATCTACTTACCTGGACCTGGAACCTAAAAAAACTAAAAATGTACTTACCTGGAAACCGAATTAGGACCTGTTAAATTAAAAACAAAAAACCATACTTACCTGGGAAACCAAACTGGAACCTGTAAAACAAAAACCTATTGAATGGGAAAGAAAATTAAGAAACAGGGAAGGAGGAAGGCAGAAGGAAGAGGGAGTGTCAGAGGGAACAGCCCACAAGGGTACATAAGGGGCTGAAGCAAAGCAAGCACAGCTCATTTCACAGATGATCAGCTAAGCGTCTGAAGAAGGCTCTTAATCGCCGAAACGTTACGCATGCTGGTCACAAAGGCTTTTAGTCTAATTTTTTGAAACCCCATCACCTTTGGGTGATGGAAATACAATATGTTAACCTAAGATAGGGACACGAAATTTAAAACCAAAAGGTATTTAACTGAAAATGAACCTAATATAAGGACATTAACTAAAACTATAATGTATTTAATGTTTGTGTTTGGGCTTGGGGACTCTGCTGGGCACCCCTCGATGGAGTGTGCGCTCGCACTCGCTCCGGGGCTTCGCCCTCGGAGCTAGTGCTCCTACATCTAGTCCTAACCCGCCGGTGCCTCGGGAGTGCCGGGTGGAGTTTCCCCTTGCTCTACTCAATTTTTGAGACCCAAAATGGCTACCCCACACCCCTCTAACCTAACTTAAACAATTGGAGATTCTAATCCTATCCCAACTACTATCCTAACCCCAAGGTCCGTAACTTTCAATGCTTAAAATCAACCCATTATTTGGAAATGTCTACTTCTATCCTAATCTAAATTGCCCTGTCCTATTTACCCTGTTCTACCACCCCTGTCCTAATCCTAATCCTAGTTATCTTACCCTTATCCTAAGCCCCCCAACCCTCTATCCCAATTTGAAAATTTGCCAATCCAACTAACCGGAAGTCTTTAAATTCAAACTATATATGCAGGGTATCAGAAGGATAACCCAATAACTTATGGAAGCTAATATAAGCACCAGTACCTATCGAGGGGATTAGAAGAATAACCCAAAAACTTTGAAGCTCATTCAAGCTCAAGTACAAGCCCGAACATGTCCTATAGACGATGGGAAGAGACGTTGTGATTGTGCAACATTTGAAGGAAAGGGTTAAAGCAAGGGGAGAGGCAGCAGAGAAGGAGAGGAGTAATTGGAGGAAGGAAAAGGAAAGAAAAGGGAAAACAGAGTAGAGGGAAAAGGAAGGAAGAAAGGATGGAAAAGGAAGACACAAGAAAAAGTGTTACAACACATACTTACCACCTGAAAAAAATCTACTTACCTGGACCTGGAACCTAAAAAAACTAAAAATGTACTTACCTGGAAACCGAATTAGGACCTGTTAAATTAAAAACAAAAAACCATACTTACCTGGGAAACCAAACTGGAACCTGTAAAACAAAAACCTATTGAATGGGAAAGAAAATTAAGAAACAGGGAAGGAGGAAGGCAGAAGGAAGAGGGAGTGTCAGAGGGAACGCCCACAAGGGTACATAAGGGGCTGAAGCAAAGCAAGCACAGCTCATTTCACAGATGATCAGCTAAGCGTCTGAAGAAGGCTCTTAATCGCCGAAACGTTACGCATGCTGGTCACAAAGGCTTTTAGTCTAATTTTTTGAAACCCCATCACCTTTGGGTGATGGAAATACAATATGTTAACCTAAGATAGGGACACGAAATTAAAACCAAAAGGTATTTAACTGAAAATGAACCTAATATAAGGACATTAACTAAAACTATAATGTATTTAATGTTTGTGTTTGGGCTTGGGGGACTCTGCTGGGCACCCCTCGATGGAGTGTGCGCTCGCACTCGCTCCGGGGCTTCGCCCTCGGAGCTAGTGCTCCTACATCTAGTCCTAACCCGCCGGTGCCTCGGGAGTGCCGGGTGGAGTTTTCCCCTTGCTCTACTCAATTTTTGAGACCCAAAATGGCTACCCCACACCCCTCTAACCTAACTTAAACAATTGGAGATTCTAATCCTATCCCAACTACTATCCTAACCCCAAGGTCCGTAACTTTCAATGCTTAAAATCAACCCATTATTTGGAAATGTCTACTTCTATCCTAATCTAAATTGCCCTGTCCTATTTACCCTGTTCTACCCACCCCTGTCCTAATCCTAATCCTAGTTATCTTACCCTTATCCTAAGCCCCCCAACCCTCTATCCCAATTTGAAAATTTGCCAATCCAACTAACCGGAAGTCTTTAAATTCAAACTATATATGCAGGGTATCAGAAGGATAACCCAATAACTTATGGAAGCTAATATAAGCACCAGTACCTATCGAGGGGATTAGAAGAATAACCCAAAAACTTTGAAGCTCATTCAAGCTCAAGTACAAGCCCGAACATGTCCTATAGACGATGGGAAGAGACGTTGTGATTGTGCAACATTTGAAGGAAAGGGTTAAAGCAAGGGAGAGGCAGCAGAGAAGGAGAGGAGTAATTGGAGGAAGGAAAAGGAAAGAAAAGGGAAAAACAGAGTAGAGGGAAAAGGAAGGAAGAAAGGATGGAAAAGGAAGACACAAGAAAAAGTGTTACAAACACATACTTACCACCTGAAAAAAATCTACTTACCTGGACCTGGAACCTAAAAAAACTAAAAATGTACTTACCTGGAAACCGAATTAGGACCTGTTAAATTAAAAACAAAAAACCATACTTACCTGGGAAACCAAACTGGAACCTGTAAAACAAAAACCTATTGAATGGGAAAGAAAATTAAGAAACAGGGAAGGAGGAAGGCAGAAGGAAGAGGGAGTGTCAGAGGGAACGCCCACAAGGGTACATAAGGGGCTGAAGCAAAGCAAGCACAGCTCATTTCACAGATGATCAGCTAAGCGTCTGAAGAAGGCTCTTAATCGCCGAAACGTTACGCATGCTGGTCACAAAGGCTTTTAGTCTAATTTTTGAAACCCCATCACCTTTGGGTGATGGAAATACAATATGTTAACCTAAGATAGGGACACGAAATTTAAACCAAAAGGTATTTAACTGAAAATGAACCTAATATAAGGACATTAACTAAAACTATAATGTATTTAATGTTTGTGTTTGGGCTTGGGGGACTCTGCTGGGCACCCCTCGATGGAGTGTGCGCTCGCACTCGCTCCGGGGCTTCGCCCTCGGAGCTAGTGCTCCTACATCTAGTCCTAACCCGCCGGTGCCTCGGGAGTGCCGGGTGGAGTTTCCCTTGCTCTACTCAATTTTTGAGACCCAAAATGGCTACCCCACACCCCTCTAACCTAACTTAAACAATTGGAGATTCTAATCCTATCCCAACTACTATCCTAACCCCAAGGTCCGTAACTTTCAATGCTTAAAATCAACCCATTATTTGGAAATGTCTACTTCTATCCTAATCTAAATTGCCCTGTCCTATTTACCCTGTTCTACCACCCCTGTCCTAATCCTAATCCTAGTTATCTTACCCTTATCCTAAGCCCCCACCCTCTATCCCAATTTGAAAATTTGCCAATCCAACTAACCGGAAGTCTTTAAATTCAAACTATATATGCAGGGTATCAGAAGGATAACCCAATAACTTATGGAAGCTAATATAAGCACCAGTACCTATCGAGGGGATTAGAAGAATAACCCAAAAACTTTGAAGCTCATTCAAGCTCAAGTACAAGCCCGAACATGTCCTATAGACGATGGGAAGAGACGTTGTGATTGTGCAACATTTGAAGGAAAGGGTTAAAGCAAGGGGAGAGGCAGCAGAGAAGGAGAGGAGTAATTGGAGGAAGGAAAAGGAAAGAAAAGGGAAAACAGAGTAGAGGGAAAAGGAAGGAAGAAAGGATGGAAAAGGAAGACACAAAGAAAAGTGTTACAACACATACTTACCACCTGAAAAAAATCTACTTACCTGGACCTGGAACCTAAAAAAACTAAAATGTACTTACCTGGAAACCGAATTAGGACCTGTTAAATTAAAAACAAAAAACCATACTTACCTGGGAAACCAAACTGGAACCTGTAAAACAAAAACCTATTGAATGGGAAAGAAAATTAAGAAACAGGGAAGGAGGAAGGCAGAAGGAAGAGGGAGTGTCAGAGGGAACGCCCACAAGGGTACATAAGGGGCTGAAGCAAAGCAAGCACAGCTCATTTCACAGATGATCAGCTAAGCGTCTGAAGAAGGCTCTTAATCGCCGAAACGTTACGCATGCTGGTCACAAAGGCTTTTAGTCTAATTTTTTGAAACCCCATCACCTTTGGGTGATGGAAATACAATATGTTAACCTAAGATAGGGACACGAAATTAAAACCAAAAGGTATTTAACTGAAAATGAACCTAATAAGGACATTAACTAAAACTATAATGTATTTAATGTTTGTGTTTGGGCTTGGGGGACTCTGCTGGGCACCCCTCGATGGAGTGTGCGCTCGCACTCGCTCCGGGGCTTCGCCCTCGGAGCTAGTGCTCCTACATCTAGTCCTAACCCGCCGGTGCCTCGGGAGTGCCGGGTGGAGTTTCCCCTTGCTCTACTCAATTTTTGAGACCCAAAATGGCTACCCCACACCCCTCTAACCTAACTTAAACAATTGGAGATTCTAATCCTATCCCAACTACTATCCTAACCCCAAGGTCCGTAACTTTCAATGCTTAAAATCAACCCATTATTTGGAAATGTCTACTTCTATCCTAATCTAAATTGCCCTGTCCTATTTACCCTGTTCTACCACCCCTGTCCTAATCCTAATCCTAGTATCTTACCCTTATCCTAAGCCCCCCAACCCTCTATCCCAATTTGAAAATTTGCCAATCCAACTAACCGGAAGTCTTTAAATTCAAACTATATATGCAGGGTATCAGAAGGATAACCCAATAACTTATGGAAGCTAATATAAGCACCAGTACCTATCGAGGGGATTAGAAGAATAACCCAAAAACTTTGAAGCTCATTCAAGCTCAAGTACAAGCCCGAACATGTCCTATAGACGATGGGAAGAGACGTTGTGATTGTGCAACATTTGAAGGAAAGGGGTTAAAGCAAGGGGAGAGGCAGCAGAGAAGGAGAGGAGTAATTGGAGGAAGGAAAAGGAAAGAAAGGGAAAACAGAGTAGAGGGAAAAGGAAGGAAGAAAGGATGGAAAAGGAAGACACAAGAAAAAGTGTTACAACACATACTTACCACCTGAAAAAAATCTACTTACCTGGACCTGGAACCTAAAAAAACTAAAAATGTACTTACCTGGAAACCGAATTAGGACCTGTTAAATTAAAAACAAAAAACCATACTTACCTGGGAAACCAAACTGGAACCTGTAAAACAAAAACCTATTGAATGGGAAAGAAAATTAAGAAACAGGGAAGGAGGAAGGCAGAAGGAAGAGGGAGTGTCAGAGGGAACGCCCACAAGGGTACATAAGGGGCTGAAGCAAAGCAAGCACAGCTCATTTCACAGATGATCAGCTAAGCGTCTGAAGAAGGCTCTTAATCGCCGAAACGTTACGCATGCTGGTCACAAAGGCTTTTAGTCTAATTTTTTGAAACCCCATCACCTTTGGGTGATGGAAATACAATATGTTAACCTAAGATAGGGACACGAAATTAAAACCAAAAGGTATTTAACTGAAAATGAACCTAATATAAGGACATTAACTAAAACTATAATGTATTTAATGTTTGTGTTTGGGCTTGGGGGACTCTGCTGGGCACCCCTCGATGGAGTGTGCGCTCGCACTCGCTCCGGGGCTTCGCCCTCGGAGCTAGTGCTCCTAAATCTAGTCCTAACCCGCCGGTGCCTCGGGAGTGCCGGGTGGAGTTTCCCCTTGCTCTACTCAATTTTTGAGACCCAAAATGGCTACCCCACACCCCTCTAACCTAACTTAAACAATTGGAGATTCTAATCCTATCCCAACTACTATCCTAACCCCAAGGTCCGTAACTTTCAATGCTTAAAATCAACCCATTATTTGGAAATGTCTACTTCTATCCTAATCTAAATTGCCCTGTCCTATTTACCCTGTTCTACCACCCCTGTCCTAATCCTAATCCTAGTTATCTTACCCTTATCCTAAGCCCCCCAACCCTCTATCCCAATTTGAAAATTTGCCAATCCAACTAACCGGAAGTCTTTAAATTCAAACTATATATGCAGGGTATCAGAAGGATAACCCAATAACTTATGGAAGCTAATATAAGCACCAGTACCTATCGAGGGGATTAGAAGAATAACCCAAAAACTTTGAAGCTCATTCAAGCTCAAGTACAAGCCCGAACATGTCCTATAGACGATGGGAAGAGACGTTGTGATTGTGCAACATTTGAAGGAAAGGGTTAAAGCAAGGGGAGAGGCAGCAGAGAAGGAGAGGAGTAATTGGAGGAAGGAAAAGGAAAGAAAAGGGAAAACAGAGTAGAGGGAAAAGGAAGGAAGAAAGGATGGAAAAGGAAGACACAAGAAAAAGTGTTACAACACATACTTACCACCTGAAAAAAATCTACTTACCTGGACCTGGAACCTAAAAAAACTAAAAATGTACTTACCTGGAAACCGAATTAGGACCTGTTAAATTAAAAACAAAAAACCATACTTACCTGGGAAACCAAACTGGAACCTGTAAAACAAAAACCTATTGAATGGGAAAGAAAATTAAGAAACAGGGAAGGAGGAAGGCAGAAGGAAGAGGGAGTGTCAGAGGGAACGCCCACAAGGGTACATAAGGGGCTGAAGCAAAGCAAGCACAGCTCATTTCACAGATGATCAGCTAAGCGTCTGAAGAAGGCTCTTAATCGCCGAAACGTTACGCATGCTGGTCACAAAGGCTTTTAGTCTAATTTTTTGAAACCCCATCACCTTTGGGTGATGGAAATACAATATGTTAACCTAAGATAGGGACACGAAATTAAAACCAAAAGGTATTTAACTGAAAATGAACCTAATATAAGGACATTAACTAAAACTATAATGTATTTAATGTTTGTGTTTGGGCTTGGGGGACTCTGCTGGGCACCCCTCGATGGAGTGTGCGCTCGCACTCGCTCCGGGGCTTCGCCCTCGGAGCTAGTGCTCCTACATCTAGTCCTAACCCGCCGGTGCCTCGGGAGTGCCGGGTGGAGTTTCCCCTTGCTCTACTCAATTTTTGAGACCCAAAATGGCTACCCCACACCCCTCTAACCTAACTTAAACAATTGGAGATTCTAATCCTATCCCAACTACTATCCTAACCCCAAGGTCCGTAACTTTCAATGCTTAAAATCAACCCATTATTTGGAAATGTCTACTTCTATCCTAATCTAAATTGCCCTGTCCTATTTACCCTGTTCTACCACCCCTGTCCTAATCCTAATCCTAGTTATCTTACCCTTATCCTAAGCCCCCCAACCCTCTATCCCAATTTGAAAATTTGCCAATCCAACTAACCGGAAGTCTTTAAATTCAAACTATATATGCAGGGTATCAGAAGGATAACCCAATAACTTATGGAAGCTAATATAAGCACCAGTACCTATCGAGGGGATTAGAAGAATAACCCAAAAACTTTGAAGCTCATTCAAGCTCAAGTACAAGCCCGAACATGTCCTATAGACGATGGGAAGAGACGTTGTGATTGTGCAACATTTGAAGGAAAGGGTTAAAGCAAGGGGAGAGGCAGCAGAGAAGGAGAGGAGTAATTGGAGGAAGGAAAAGGAAAGAAAAGGGAAAACAGAGTAGAGGGAAAAGGAAGGAAGAAAGGATGGAAAAGGAAGACACAAGAAAAAGTGTTACAACACATACTTACCACCTGAAAAAAATCTACTTACCTGGACCTGGAACCTAAAAAAACTAAAAATGTACTTACCTGGAAACCGAATTAGGACCTGTTAAATTAAAAACAAAAAACCATACTTACCTGGGAAACCAAACTGGAACCTGTAAAACAAAAACCTATTGAATGGGAAAGAAAATTAAGAAACAGGGAAGGAGGAAGGCAGAAGGAAGAGGGAGTGTCAGAGGGAACGCCCACAAGGGTACATAAGGGGCTGAAGCAAAGCAAGCACAGCTCATTTCACAGATGATCAGCTAAGCGTCTGAAGAAGGCTCTTAATCGCCGAAACGTTACGCATGCTGGTCACAAAGGCTTTTAGTCTAATTTTTTGAAACCCCATCACCTTTGGGTGATGGAAATACAATATGTTAACCTAAGATAGGGACACGAAATTAAAACCAAAAGGTATTTAACTGAAAATGAACCTAATATAAGGACATTAACTAAAACTATAATGTATTTAATGTTTGTGTTTGGGCTTGGGGGACTCTGCTGGGCACCCCTCGATGGAGTGTGCGCTCGCACTCGCTCCGGGGCTTCGCCCTCGGAGCTAGTGCTCCTACATCTAGTCCTAACCCGCCGGTGCCTCGGGAGTGCCGGGTGGAGTTTCCCCTTGCTCTACTCAATTTTTGAGACCCAAAATGGCTACCCCACACCCCTCTAACCTAACTTAAACAATTGGAGATTCTAATCCTATCCCAACTACTATCCTAACCCCAAGGTCCGTAACTTTCAATGCTTAAAATCAACCCATTATTTGGAAATGTCTACTTCTATCCTAATCTAAATTGCCCTGTCCTATTTACCCTGTTCTACCACCCCTGTCCTAATCCTAATCCTAGTTATCTTACCCTTATCCTAAGCCCCCCAACCCTCTATCCCAATTTGAAAATTTGCCAATCCAACTAACCGGAAGTCTTTAAATTCAAACTATATATGCAGGGTATCAGAAGGATAACCCAATAACTTATGGAAGCTAATATAAGCACCAGTACCTATCGAGGGGATTAGAAGAATAACCCAAAAACTTTGAAGCTCATTCAAGCTCAAGTACAAGCCCGAACATGTCCTATAGACGATGGGAAGAGACGTTGTGATTGTGCAACATTTGAAGGAAAGGGTTAAAGCAAGGGGAGAGGCAGCAGAGAAGGAGAGGAGTAATTGGAGGAAGGAAAAGGAAAGAAAAGGGAAAACAGAGTAGAGGGAAAAGGAAGGAAGAAAGGATGGAAAAGGAAGACACAAGAAAAAGTGTTACAACACATACTTACCACCTGAAAAAAATCTACTTACCTGGACCTGGAACCTAAAAAAACTAAAAATGTACTTACCTGGAAACCGAATTAGGACCTGTTAAATTAAAAACAAAAAACCATACTTACCTGGGAAACCAAACTGGAACCTGTAAAACAAAAACCTATTGAATGGGAAAGAAAATTAAGAAACAGGGAAGGAGGAAGGCAGAAGGAAGAGGGAGTGTCAGAGGGAACGCCCACAAGGGTACATAAGGGGCTGAAGCAAAGCAAGCACAGCTCATTTCACAGATGATCAGCTAAGCGTCTGAAGAAGGCTCTTAATCGCCGAAACGTTACGCATGCTGGTCACAAAGGCTTTTAGTCTAATTTTTTGAAACCCCATCACCTTTGGGTGATGGAAATACAATATGTTAACCTAAGATAGGGACACGAAATTAAAACCAAAAGGTATTTAACTGAAAATGAACCTAATATAAGGACATTAACTAAAACTATAATGTATTTAATGTTTGTGTTTGGGCTTGGGGGACTCTGCTGGGCACCCCTCGATGGAGTGTGCGCTCGCACTCGCTCCGGGGCTTCGCCCTCGGAGCTAGTGCTCCTACATCTAGTCCTAACCCGCCGGTGCCTCGGGAGTGCCGGGTGGAGTTTCCCCTTGCTCTACTCAATTTTTGAGACCCAAAATGGCTACCCCACACCCCTCTAACCTAACTTAAACAATTGGAGATTCTAATCCTATCCCAACTACTATCCTAACCCCAAGGTCCGTAACTTTCAATGCTTAAAATCAACCCATTATTTGGAAATGTCTACTTCTATCCTAATCTAAATTGCCCTGTCCTATTTACCCTGTTCTACCACCCCTGTCCTAATCCTAATCCTAGTTATCTTACCCTTATCCTAAGCCCCCCAACCCTCTATCCCAATTTGAAAATTTGCCAATCCAACTAACCGGAAGTCTTTAAATTCAAACTATATATGCAGGGTATCAGAAGGATAACCCAATAACTTATGGAAGCTAATATAAGCACCAGTACCTATCGAGGGGATTAGAAGAATAACCCAAAAACTTTGAAGCTCATTCAAGCTCAAGTACAAGCCCGAACATGTCCTATAGACGATGGGAAGAGACGTTGTGATTGTGCAACATTTGAAGGAAAGGGTTAAAGCAAGGGGAGAGGCAGCAGAGAAGGAGAGGAGTAATTGGAGGAAGGAAAAGGAAAGAAAAGGGAAAACAGAGTAGAGGGAAAAGGAAGGAAGAAAGGATGGAAAAGGAAGACACAAGAAAAAGTGTTACAACACATACTTACCACCTGAAAAAAATCTACTTACCTGGACCTGGAACCTAAAAAAACTAAAAATGTACTTACCTGGAAACCGAATTAGGACCTGTTAAATTAAAAACAAAAAACCATACTTACCTGGGAAACCAAACTGGAACCTGTAAAACAAAAACCTATTGAATGGGAAAGAAAATTAAGAAACAGGGAAGGAGGAAGGCAGAAGGAAGAGGGAGTGTCAGAGGGAACGCCCACAAGGGTACATAAGGGGCTGAAGCAAAGCAAGCACAGCTCATTTCACAGATGATCAGCTAAGCGTCTGAAGAAGGCTCTTAATCGCCGAAACGTTACGCATGCTGGTCACAAAGGCTTTTAGTCTAATTTTTTGAAACCCCATCACCTTTGGGTGATGGAAATACAATATGTTAACCTAAGATAGGGACACGAAATTAAAACCAAAAGGTATTTAACTGAAAATGAACCTAATATAAGGACATTAACTAAAACTATAATGTATTTAATGTTTGTGTTTGGGCTTGGGGGACTCTGCTGGGCACCCCTCGATGGAGTGTGCGCTCGCACTCGCTCCGGGGCTTCGCCCTCGGAGCTAGTGCTCCTACATCTAGTCCTAACCCGCCGGTGCCTCGGGAGTGCCGGGTGGAGTTTCCCCTTGCTCTACTCAATTTTTGAGACCCAAAATGGCTACCCCACACCCCTCTAACCTAACTTAAACAATTGGAGATTCTAATCCTATCCCAACTACTATCCTAACCCCAAGGTCCGTAACTTTCAATGCTTAAAATCAACCCATTATTTGGAAATGTCTACTTCTATCCTAATCTAAATTGCCCTGTCCTATTTACCCTGTTCTACCACCCCTGTCCTAATCCTAATCCTAGTTATCTTACCCTTATCCTAAGCCCCCCAACCCTCTATCCCAATTTGAAAATTTGCCAATCCAACTAACCGGAAGTCTTTAAATTCAAACTATATATGCAGGGTATCAGAAGGATAACCCAATAACTTATGGAAGCTAATATAAGCACCAGTACCTATCGAGGGGATTAGAAGAATAACCCAAAAACTTTGAAGCTCATTCAAGCTCAAGTACAAGCCCGAACATGTCCTATAGACGATGGGAAGAGACGTTGTGATTGTGCAACATTTGAAGGAAAGGGTTAAAGCAAGGGGAGAGGCAGCAGAGAAGGAGAGGAGTAATTGGAGGAAGGAAAAGGAAAGAAAAGGGAAAACAGAGTAGAGGGAAAAGGAAGGAAGAAAGGATGGAAAAGGAAGACACAAGAAAAAGTGTTACAACACATACTTACCACCTGAAAAAAATCTACTTACCTGGACCTGGAACCTAAAAAAACTAAAAATGTACTTACCTGGAAACCGAATTAGGACCTGTTAAATTAAAAACAAAAAACCATACTTACCTGGGAAACCAAACTGGAACCTGTAAAACAAAAACCTATTGAATGGGAAAGAAAATTAAGAAACAGGGAAGGAGGAAGGCAGAAGGAAGAGGGAGTGTCAGAGGGAACGCCCACAAGGGTACATAAGGGGCTGAAGCAAAGCAAGCACAGCTCATTTCACAGATGATCAGCTAAGCGTCTGAAGAAGGCTCTTAATCGCCGAAACGTTACGCATGCTGGTCACAAAGGCTTTTAGTCTAATTTTTTGAAACCCCATCACCTTTGGGTGATGGAAATACAATATGTTAACCTAAGATAGGGACACGAAATTAAAACCAAAAGGTATTTAACTGAAAATGAACCTAATATAAGGACATTAACTAAAACTATAATGTATTTAATGTTTGTGTTTGGGCTTGGGGGACTCTGCTGGGCACCCCTCGATGGAGTGTGCGCTCGCACTCGCTCCGGGGCTTCGCCCTCGGAGCTAGTGCTCCTACATCTAGTCCTAACCCGCCGGTGCCTCGGGAGTGCCGGGTGGAGTTTCCCCTTGCTCTACTCAATTTTTGAGACCCAAAATGGCTACCCCACACCCCTCTAACCTAACTTAAACAATTGGAGATTCTAATCCTATCCCAACTACTATCCTAACCCCAAGGTCCGTAACTTTCAATGCTTAAAATCAACCCATTATTTGGAAATGTCTACTTCTATCCTAATCTAAATTGCCCTGTCCTATTTACCCTGTTCTACCACCCCTGTCCTAATCCTAATCCTAGTTATCTTACCCTTATCCTAAGCCCCCCAACCCTCTATCCCAATTTGAAAATTTGCCAATCCAACTAACCGGAAGTCTTTAAATTCAAACTATATATGCAGGGTATCAGAAGGATAACCCAATAACTTATGGAAGCTAATATAAGCACCAGTACCTATCGAGGGGATTAGAAGAATAACCCAAAAACTTTGAAGCTCATTCAAGCTCAAGTACAAGCCCGAACATGTCCTATAGACGATGGGAAGAGACGTTGTGATTGTGCAACATTT
Organism: Lutjanus erythropterus; assembly: GCF_056507025.1. Lineage (NCBI taxonomy): Eukaryota > Metazoa > Chordata > Actinopteri > Lutjaniformes > Lutjanidae > Lutjanus > Lutjanus erythropterus. Next base: position 31,199 of record NW_028146650.1, read on the forward strand.
GAAGGAAAGGGTTAAAGCAAGGGGAGAGGCAGCAGAGAAGGAGAGGAGTAATTGGAGGAAGGAAAAGGAAAGAAAAGGGAAAACAGAGTAGAGGGAAAAGGAAGGAAGAAAGGATGGAAAAGGAAGACACAAGAAAAAGTGTTACAACACATACTTACCACCTGAAAAAAATCTACTTACCTGGACCTGGAACCTAAAAAAACTAAAAATGTACTTACCTGGAAACCGAATTAGGACCTGTTAAATTAAAAACAAAAAACCATACTTACCTGGGAAACCAAACTGGAACCTGTAAAACAAAAACCTATTGAATGGGAAAGAAAATTAAGAAACAGGGAAGGAGGAAGGCAGAAGGAAGAGGGAGTGTCAGAGGGAACGCCCACAAGGGTACATAAGGGGCTGAAGCAAAGCAAGCACAGCTCATTTCACAGATGATCAGCTAAGCGTCTGAAGAAGGCTCTTAATCGCCGAAACGTTACGCATGCTGGTCACAAAGGCTTTTAGTCTAATTTTTTGAAACCCCATCACCTTTGGGTGATGGAAATACAATATGTTAACCTAAGATAGGGACACGAAATTAAAACCAAAAGGTATTTAACTGAAAATGAACCTAATATAAGGACATTAACTAAAACTATAATGTATTTAATGTTTGTGTTTGGGCTTGGGGGACTCTGCTGGGCACCCCTCGATGGAGTGTGCGCTCGCACTCGCTCCGGGGCTTCGCCCTCGGAGCTAGTGCTCCTACATCTAGTCCTAACCCGCCGGTGCCTCGGGAGTGCCGGGTGGAGTTTCCCCTTGCTCTACTCAATTTTTGAGACCCAAAATGGCTACCCCACACCCCTCTAACCTAACTTAAACAATTGGAGATTCTAATCCTATCCCAACTACTATCCTAACCCCAAGGTCCGTAACTTTCAATGCTTAAAATCAACCCATTATTTGGAAATGTCTACTTCTATCCTAATCTAAATTGCCCTGTCCTATTTACCCTGTTCTACCACCCCTGTCCTAATCCTAATCCTAGTTATCTTACCCTTATCCTAAGCCCCCCAACCCTCTATCCCAATTTGAAAATTTGCCAATCCAACTAACCGGAAGTCTTTAAATTCAAACTATATATGCAGGGTATCAGAAGGATAACCCAATAACTTATGGAAGCTAATATAAGCACCAGTACCTATCGAGGGGATTAGAAGAATAACCCAAAAACTTTGAAGCTCATTCAAGCTCAAGTACAAGCCCGAACATGTCCTATAGACGATGGGAAGAGACGTTGTGATTGTGCAACATTTGAAGGAAAGGGTTAAAGCAAGGGGAGAGGCAGCAGAGAAGGAGAGGAGTAATTGGAGGAAGGAAAAGGAAAGAAAAGGGAAAACAGAGTAGAGGGAAAAGGAAGGAAGAAAGGATGGAAAAGGAAGACACAAGAAAAAGTGTTACAACACATACTTACCACCTGAAAAAAATCTACTTACCTGGACCTGGAACCTAAAAAAACTAAAAATGTACTTACCTGGAAACCGAATTAGGACCTGTTAAATTAAAAACAAAAAACCATACTTACCTGGGAAACCAAACTGGAACCTGTAAAACAAAAACCTATTGAATGGGAAAGAAAATTAAGAAACAGGGAAGGAGGAAGGCAGAAGGAAGAGGGAGTGTCAGAGGGAACGCCCACAAGGGTACATAAGGGGCTGAAGCAAAGCAAGCACAGCTCATTTCACAGATGATCAGCTAAGCGTCTGAAGAAGGCTCTTAATCGCCGAAACGTTACGCATGCTGGTCACAAAGGCTTTTAGTCTAATTTTTTGAAACCCCATCACCTTTGGGTGATGGAAATACAATATGTTAACCTAAGATAGGGACACGAAATTAAAACCAAAAGGTATTTAACTGAAAATGAACCTAATATAAGGACATTAACTAAAACTATAATGTATTTAATGTTTGTGTTTGGGCTTGGGGGACTCTGCTGGGCACCCCTCGATGGAGTGTGCGCTCGCACTCGCTCCGGGGCTTCGCCCTCGGAGCTAGTGCTCCTACATCTAGTCCTAACCCGCCGGTGCCTCGGGAGTGCCGGGTGGAGTTTCCCCTTGCTCTACTCAATTTTTGAGACCCAAAATGGCTACCCCACACCCCTCTAACCTAACTTAAACAATTGGAGATTCTAATCCTATCCCAACTACTATCCTAACCCCAAGGTCCGTAACTTTCAATGCTTAAAATCAACCCATTATTTGGAAATGTCTACTTCTATCCTAATCTAAATTGCCCTGTCCTATTTACCCTGTTCTACCACCCCTGTCCTAATCCTAATCCTAGTTATCTTACCCTTATCCTAAGCCCCCCAACCCTCTATCCCAATTTGAAAATTTGCCAATCCAACTAACCGGAAGTCTTTAAATTCAAACTATATATGCAGGGTATCAGAAGGATAACCCAATAACTTATGGAAGCTAATATAAGCACCAGTACCTATCGAGGGGATTAGAAGAATAACCCAAAAACTTTGAAGCTCATTCAAGCTCAAGTACAAGCCCGAACATGTCCTATAGACGATGGGAAGAGACGTTGTGATTGTGCAACATTTGAAGGAAAGGGTTAAAGCAAGGGGAGAGGCAGCAGAGAAGGAGAGGAGTAATTGGAGGAAGGAAAAGGAAAGAAAAGGGAAAACAGAGTAGAGGGAAAAGGAAGGAAGAAAGGATGGAAAAGGAAGACACAAGAAAAAGTGTTACAACACATACTTACCACCTGAAAAAAATCTACTTACCTGGACCTGGAACCTAAAAAAACTAAAAATGTACTTACCTGGAAACCGAATTAGGACCTGTTAAATTAAAAACAAAAAACCATACTTACCTGGGAAACCAAACTGGAACCTGTAAAACAAAAACCTATTGAATGGGAAAGAAAATTAAGAAACAGGGAAGGAGGAAGGCAGAAGGAAGAGGGAGTGTCAGAGGGAACGCCCACAAGGGTACATAAGGGGCTGAAGCAAAGCAAGCACAGCTCATTTCACAGATGATCAGCTAAGCGTCTGAAGAAGGCTCTTAATCGCCGAAACGTTACGCATGCTGGTCACAAAGGCTTTTAGTCTAATTTTTTGAAACCCCATCACCTTTGGGTGATGGAAATACAATATGTTAACCTAAGATAGGGACACGAAATTAAAACCAAAAGGTATTTAACTGAAAATGAACCTAATATAAGGACATTAACTAAAACTATAATGTATTTAATGTTTGTGTTTGGGCTTGGGGGACTCTGCTGGGCACCCCTCGATGGAGTGTGCGCTCGCACTCGCTCCGGGGCTTCGCCCTCGGAGCTAGTGCTCCTACATCTAGTCCTAACCCGCCGGTGCCTCGGGAGTGCCGGGTGGAGTTTCCCCTTGCTCTACTCAATTTTTGAGACCCAAAATGGCTACCCCACACCCCTCTAACCTAACTTAAACAATTGGAGATTCTAATCCTATCCCAACTACTATCCTAACCCCAAGGTCCGTAACTTTCAATGCTTAAAATCAACCCATTATTTGGAAATGTCTACTTCTATCCTAATCTAAATTGCCCTGTCCTATTTACCCTGTTCTACCACCCCTGTCCTAATCCTAATCCTAGTTATCTTACCCTTATCCTAAGCCCCCCAACCCTCTATCCCAATTTGAAAATTTGCCAATCCAACTAACCGGAAGTCTTTAAATTCAAACTATATATGCAGGGTATCAGAAGGATAACCCAATAACTTATGGAAGCTAATATAAGCACCAGTACCTATCGAGGGGATTAGAAGAATAACCCAAAAACTTTGAAGCTCATTCAAGCTCAAGTACAAGCCCGAACATGTCCTATAGACGATGGGAAGAGACGTTGTGATTGTGCAACATTTGAAGGAAAGGGTTAAAGCAAGGGGAGAGGCAGCAGAGAAGGAGAGGAGTAATTGGAGGAAGGAAAAGGAAAGAAAAGGGAAAACAGAGTAGAGGGAAAAGGAAGGAAGAAAGGATGGAAAAGGAAGACACAAGAAAAAGTGTTACAACACATACTTACCACCTGAAAAAAATCTACTTACCTGGACCTGGAACCTAAAAAAACTAAAAATGTACTTACCTGGAAACCGAATTAGGACCTGTTAAATTAAAAACAAAAAACCATACTTACCTGGGAAACCAAACTGGAACCTGTAAAACAAAAACCTATTGAATGGGAAAGAAAATTAAGAAACAGGGAAGGAGGAAGGCAGAAGGAAGAGGGAGTGTCAGAGGGAACGCCCACAAGGGTACATAAGGGGCTGAAGCAAAGCAAGCACAGCTCATTTCACAGATGATCAGCTAAGCGTCTGAAGAAGGCTCTTAATCGCCGAAACGTTACGCATGCTGGTCACAAAGGCTTTTAGTCTAATTTTTTGAAACCCCATCACCTTTGGGTGATGGAAATACAATATGTTAACCTAAGATAGGGACACGAAATTAAAACCAAAAGGTATTTAACTGAAAATGAACCTAATATAAGGACATTAACTAAAACTATAATGTATTTAATGTTTGTGTTTGGGCTTGGGGGACTCTGCTGGGCACCCCTCGATGGAGTGTGCGCTCGCACTCGCTCCGGGGCTTCGCCCTCGGAGCTAGTGCTCCTACATCTAGTCCTAACCCGCCGGTGCCTCGGGAGTGCCGGGTGGAGTTTCCCCTTGCTCTACTCAATTTTTGAGACCCAAAATGGCTACCCCACACCCCTCTAACCTAACTTAAACAATTGGAGATTCTAATCCTATCCCAACTACTATCCTAACCCCAAGGTCCGTAACTTTCAATGCTTAAAATCAACCCATTATTTGGAAATGTCTACTTCTATCCTAATCTAAATTGCCCTGTCCTATTTACCCTGTTCTACCACCCCTGTCCTAATCCTAATCCTAGTTATCTTACCCTTATCCTAAGCCCCCCAACCCTCTATCCCAATTTGAAAATTTGCCAATCCAACTAACCGGAAGTCTTTAAATTCAAACTATATATGCAGGGTATCAGAAGGATAACCCAATAACTTATGGAAGCTAATATAAGCACCAGTACCTATCGAGGGGATTAGAAGAATAACCCAAAAACTTTGAAGCTCATTCAAGCTCAAGTACAAGCCCGAACATGTCCTATAGACGATGGGAAGAGACGTTGTGATTGTGCAACATTTGAAGGAAAGGGTTAAAGCAAGGGGAGAGGCAGCAGAGAAGGAGAGGAGTAATTGGAGGAAGGAAAAGGAAAGAAAAGGGAAAACAGAGTAGAGGGAAAAGGAAGGAAGAAAGGATGGAAAAGGAAGACACAAGAAAAAGTGTTACAACACATACTTACCACCTGAAAAAAATCTACTTACCTGGACCTGGAACCTAAAAAAACTAAAAATGTACTTACCTGGAAACCGAATTAGGACCTGTTAAATTAAAAACAAAAAACCATACTTACCTGGGAAACCAAACTGGAACCTGTAAAACAAAAACCTATTGAATGGGAAAGAAAATTAAGAAACAGGGAAGGAGGAAGGCAGAAGGAAGAGGGAGTGTCAGAGGGAACGCCCACAAGGGTACATAAGGGGCTGAAGCAAAGCAAGCACAGCTCATTTCACAGATGATCAGCTAAGCGTCTGAAGAAGGCTCTTAATCGCCGAAACGTTACGCATGCTGGTCACAAAGGCTTTTAGTCTAATTTTTTGAAACCCCATCACCTTTGGGTGATGGAAATACAATATGTTAACCTAAGATAGGGACACGAAATTAAAACCAAAAGGTATTTAACTGAAAATGAACCTAATATAAGGACATTAACTAAAACTATAATGTATTTAATGTTTGTGTTTGGGCTTGGGGGACTCTGCTGGGCACCCCTCGATGGAGTGTGCGCTCGCACTCGCTCCGGGGCTTCGCCCTCGGAGCTAGTGCTCCTACATCTAGTCCTAACCCGCCGGTGCCTCGGGAGTGCCGGGTGGAGTTTCCCCTTGCTCTACTCAATTTTTGAGACCCAAAATGGCTACCCCACACCCCTCTAACCTAACTTAAACAATTGGAGATTCTAATCCTATCCCAACTACTATCCTAACCCCAAGGTCCGTAACTTTCAATGCTTAAAATCAACCCATTATTTGGAAATGTCTACTTCTATCCTAATCTAAATTGCCCTGTCCTATTTACCCTGTTCTACCACCCCTGTCCTAATCCTAATCCTAGTTATCTTACCCTTATCCTAAGCCCCCCAACCCTCTATCCCAATTTGAAAATTTGCCAATCCAACTAACCGGAAGTCTTTAAATTCAAACTATATATGCAGGGTATCAGAAGGATAACCCAATAACTTATGGAAGCTAATATAAGCACCAGTACCTATCGAGGGGATTAGAAGAATAACCCAAAAACTTTGAAGCTCATTCAAGCTCAAGTACAAGCCCGAACATGTCCTATAGACGATGGGAAGAGACGTTGTGATTGTGCAACATTTGAAGGAAAGGGTTAAAGCAAGGGGAGAGGCAGCAGAGAAGGAGAGGAGTAATTGGAGGAAGGAAAAGGAAAGAAAAGGGAAAACAGAGTAGAGGGAAAAGGAAGGAAGAAAGGATGGAAAAGGAAGACACAAGAAAAAGTGTTACAACACATACTTACCACCTGAAAAAAATCTACTTACCTGGACCTGGAACCTAAAAAAACTAAAAATGTACTTACCTGGAAACCGAATTAGGACCTGTTAAATTAAAAACAAAAAACCATACTTACCTGGGAAACCAAACTGGAACCTGTAAAACAAAAACCTATTGAATGGGAAAGAAAATTAAGAAACAGGGAAGGAGGAAGGCAGAAGGAAGAGGGAGTGTCAGAGGGAACGCCCACAAGGGTACATAAGGGGCTGAAGCAAAGCAAGCACAGCTCATTTCACAGATGATCAGCTAAGCGTCTGAAGAAGGCTCTTAATCGCCGAAACGTTACGCATGCTGGTCACAAAGGCTTTTAGTCTAATTTTTTGAAACCCCATCACCTTTGGGTGATGGAAATACAATATGTTAACCTAAGATAGGGACACGAAATTAAAACCAAAAGGTATTTAACTGAAAATGAACCTAATATAAGGACATTAACTAAAACTATAATGTATTTAATGTTTGTGTTTGGGCTTGGGGGACTCTGCTGGGCACCCCTCGATGGAGTGTGCGCTCGCACTCGCTCCGGGGCTTCGCCCTCGGAGCTAGTGCTCCTACATCTAGTCCTAACCCGCCGGTGCCTCGGGAGTGCCGGGTGGAGTTTCCCCTTGCTCTACTCAATTTTTGAGACCCAAAATGGCTACCCCACACCCCTCTAACCTAACTTAAACAATTGGAGATTCTAATCCTATCCCAACTACTATCCTAACCCCAAGGTCCGTAACTTTCAATGCTTAAAATCAACCCATTATTTGGAAATGTCTACTTCTATCCTAATCTAAATTGCCCTGTCCTATTTACCCTGTTCTACCACCCCTGTCCTAATCCTAATCCTAGTTATCTTACCCTTATCCTAAGCCCCCCAACCCTCTATCCCAATTTGAAAATTTGCCAATCCAACTAACCGGAAGTCTTTAAATTCAAACTATATATGCAGGGTATCAGAAGGATAACCCAATAACTTATGGAAGCTAATATAAGCACCAGTACCTATCGAGGGGATTAGAAGAATAACCCAAAAACTTTGAAGCTCATTCAAGCTCAAGTACAAGCCCGAACATGTCCTATAGACGATGGGAAGAGACGTTGTGATTGTGCAACATTTGAAGGAAAGGGTTAAAGCAAGGGGAGAGGCAGCAGAGAAGGAGAGGAGTAATTGGAGGAAGGAAAAGGAAAGAAAAGGGAAAACAGAGTAGAGGGAAAAGGAAGGAAGAAAGGATGGAAAAGGAAGACACAAGAAAAAGTGTTACAACACATACTTACCACCTGAAAAAAATCTACTTACCTGGACCTGGAACCTAAAAAAACTAAAAATGTACTTACCTGGAAACCGAATTAGGACCTGTTAAATTAAAAACAAAAAACCATACTTACCTGGGAAACCAAACTGGAACCTGTAAAACAAAAACCTATTGAATGGGAAAGAAAATTAAGAAACAGGGAAGGAGGAAGGCAGAAGGAAGAGGGAGTGTCAGAGGGAACGCCCACAAGGGTACATAAGGGGCTGAAGCAAAGCAAGCACAGCTCATTTCACAGATGATCAGCTAAGCGTCTGAAGAAGGCTCTTAATCGCCGAAACGTTACGCATGCTGGTCACAAAGGCTTTTAGTCTAATTTTTTGAAACCCCATCACCTTTGGGTGATGGAAATACAATATGTTAACCTAAGATAGGGACACGAAATTAAAACCAAAAGGTATTTAACTGAAAATGAACCTAATATAAGGACATTAACTAAAACTATAATGTATTTAATGTTTGTGTTTGGGCTTGGGGGACTCTGCTGGGCACCCCTCGATGGAGTGTGCGCTCGCACTCGCTCCGGGGCTTCGCCCTCGGAGCTAGTGCTCCTACATCTAGTCCTAACCCGCCGGTGCCTCGGGAGTGCCGGGTGGAGTTTCCCCTTGCTCTACTCAATTTTTGAGACCCAAAATGGCTACCCCACACCCCTCTAACCTAACTTAAACAATTGGAGATTCTAATCCTATCCCAACTACTATCCTAACCCCAAGGTCCGTAACTTTCAATGCTTAAAATCAACCCATTATTTGGAAATGTCTACTTCTATCCTAATCTAAATTGCCCTGTCCTATTTACCCTGTTCTACCACCCCTGTCCTAATCCTAATCCTAGTTATCTTACCCTTATCCTAAGCCCCCCAACCCTCTATCCCAATTTGAAAATTTGCCAATCCAACTAACCGGAAGTCTTTAAATTCAAACTATATATGCAGGGTATCAGAAGGATAACCCAATAACTTATGGAAGCTAATATAAGCACCAGTACCTATCGAGGGGATTAGAAGAATAACCCAAAAACTTTGAAGCTCATTCAAGCTCAAGTACAAGCCCGAACATGTCCTATAGACGATGGGAAGAGACGTTGTGATTGTGCAACATTTGAAGGAAAGGGTTAAAGCAAGGGGAGAGGCAGCAGAGAAGGAGAGGAGTAATTGGAGGAAGGAAAAGGAAAGAAAAGGGAAAACAGAGTAGAGGGAAAAGGAAGGAAGAAAGGATGGAAAAGGAAGACACAAGAAAAAGTGTTACAACACATACTTACCACCTGAAAAAAATCTACTTACCTGGACCTGGAACCTAAAAAAACTAAAAATGTACTTACCTGGAAACCGAATTAGGACCTGTTAAATTAAAAACAAAAAACCATACTTACCTGGGAAACCAAACTGGAACCTGTAAAACAAAAACCTATTGAATGGGAAAGAAAATTAAGAAACAGGGAAGGAGGAAGGCAGAAGGAAGAGGGAGTGTCAGAGGGAACGCCCACAAGGGTACATAAGGGGCTGAAGCAAAGCAAGCACAGCTCATTTCACAGATGATCAGCTAAGCGTCTGAAGAAGGCTCTTAATCGCCGAAACGTTACGCATGCTGGTCACAAAGGCTTTTAGTCTAATTTTTTGAAACCCCATCACCTTTGGGTGATGGAAATACAATATGTTAACCTAAGATAGGGACACGAAATTAAAACCAAAAGGTATTTAACTGAAAATGAACCTAATATAAGGACATTAACTAAAACTATAATGTATTTAATGTTTGTGTTTGGGCTTGGGGGACTCTGCTGGGCACCCCTCGATGGAGTGTGCGCTCGCACTCGCTCCGGGGCTTCGCCCTCGGAGCTAGTGCTCCTACATCTAGTCCTAACCCTAACCCTAACCCTAACCCTAACCCTAACCCTAACCCTAACTTAACCACCTTGGTTCTGGTCTTATTTCACTGCGTTTATTCGGTGGCCTCAAGTTATCCTCTTCTTTTCTTTCCTTTCCTTTTCTTTATGAGACCTCTCCCCTCTTCCTCCCATTGGCGAGGCAGCGGGGGGATGCAGGATATGCCTATCCGGCAGGGTAGTGGTTGAGATGCAGTCCCATTTCCTGCTACCTATTCCTGGTGTCCCTCTTTTTCACGGCTTCTTTCGGGATTCTTGTTTTCTTTGGGAAAATTATTTTTCCCTCCTCACCCCCCCTCTTCCTCGTCCTTGAGGTTGGTGGGGTGATGCAGGACATGCCTAATCCGGCAGGGTAGTGGTTGAGATGCAGCCCCATTTCCCACTACCAGTTCCTGTTTTCCTGGTTTCCTTGCTTCTTCCTTTTTTCCTGGTTTCCTTGCTTCTTCCTTTTTTCCTTTGTGGTTTCTTTTCTTCTGCTTTTCTTGTTTCTTTCTTTTTTCTCTTTTTTTTCTCCTTTCCTCTTTCCTTCTTTCCGGTGCACTTTGTTTCACGGGTCTTTGGATTCCTTCCGGGTCCTGACTTCTCTTTGGGAGATTTTCTTTCTCCCCTCCTCTCCCCTCCTCCTCCCCCTCGGTGCGAGGTTGGCGGGGGGATGCAGGACATGCCTAATCCGGCAGGGTAGTGGTTGAGATGCAGTCCCATTTCCCACTACCGGTTCCTGTTTCCCTGGTTTTCTTTGTCACTTTCTTTCTTTCTCTTTTCTTTTTCTTTTTGTTTCTTTTTTTCTTGTCTTTTTCTTCCTTTTCTTCTTTTTCCTCTTTTTCTGGTGTATTTCGTTTTACAAGGTTCTTTTTTCCTTCTAGGTCCGGACTTCTCTTTGGGAGACTTTCTTCCTTCCCTCCTCACCCCCCCTCCTCCGGGTCCGTGAGGTTGGTGGGGTGATGCAGGACATGCCTAATCCGGCAGGGTAGTGGTTGAGATGCAGCCCCATTTCCCACTACCAGTTCCTGTTCCTTTTTCTTTTTTTTCCTGTTTCTCTTCCTTTTCCGGTTGCTTATTAATTTTTTTATTTTTCTAGTGTTTGGTATTTGGGACATGGGGGAGGATGAACATCTTGTACAGTTTCCCGGCTGGCCTTGAGTTGGGGGTTACGCATTAGGCCAGGGGTCCTGTAGTGACAAGCGTCGGCCAGTGCCTTGCCTTTGTCTTCCCATTCCAAACTGGGCCAGTCGTCGGACTGGTCTGGGGGAAGGCATCGTGAGATCTTTCCTTTTCCTAACCCTTCTCTTTGGGAGACTTTCTTCCTCCCCTCCTCACCCCCCCTCCTCCTGGTCCGTGAGGTTGGTGGGGTGATGCAGGACATTTCTAATCCGGCAGGGTAGTGGTTGAGATGCAGCCCCATTTCCCACTACCAGTTCCTGTTTTCCTGGTTTCCTTGCTTCTTCCTTTTTTCCTGGTTTCCTTGCTTCTTCCTTTTTTCCTTTGTGGTTTCTTTTCTTCTGCTTTTCTTGTTTCTTTCTTTTTTCTCTTTTTTTTCTCCTTTCCTCTTTCCTTCTTTCCGGTGCACTTTGTTTCACGGGTCTTTGGATTCCTTCCGGGTCCTGACTTCTCTTTGGGAGATTTTCTTTCTCCCCTCCTCCCCCCTCCTCCTCCCCCTCGGTGCGAGGTTGGCGGGGGGATGCAGGACATGCCTAATCCGGCAGGGTAGTGGTTGAGATGCAGTCCCATTTCCCACTACCGGTTCCTGTTTCCCTGGTTTTCTTTGTCTCTTTCTTTCTTTCTCTTTTCTTTTTCTTTTTGTTTCTTTTTTTCTTGTCTTTTTCTTCCTTTTCTTCTTTTTCCTCTTTTTCTGGTGTATTTCGTTTTACAAGGTTCTTTTTTCCTTCTAGGTCCGGACTTCTCTTTGGGAGACTTTCTTCCTTCCCTCCTCACCCCCCCTCCTCCGGGTCCGTGAGGTTGGTGGGGTGATGCAGGACATGCCTAATCCGGCAGGGTAGTGGTTGAGATGCAGCCCCATTTCCCACTACCAGTTCCTGTTCCTTTTTCTTTTTTTTCCTGTTTCTCTTCCTTTTCCGGTTGCTTATTAATTTTTTTATTTTTCTAGTGTTTGGTATTTGGGACATGGGGGAGGATGAACATCTTGTACAGTTTCCCGGCTGGCCTTGAGTTGGGGGTTACGCATTAGGCCAGGGGTCCTGTAGTGACAAGCGTCGGCCAGTGCCTTGCCTTTGTCTTCCCATTCCAAACTGGGCCAGTCGTCGGACTGGTCTGGGGGAAGGCATCGTGAGATCTTTCCTTTTCCTAACCCTTCTCTTTGGGAGACTTTCTTCCTCCCCTCCTCACCCCCCCTCCTCCTGGTCCGTGAGGTTGGTGGGGTGATGCAGGACATGCCTAATCCGGCAGGGTAGTGGTTGAGATGCAGCCCCATTTCCCACTACCAGTTCCTGTTTTCCTGGTTTCCTTGCTTCTTCCTTTTTTCCTGGTTTCCTTGCTTCTTCCTTTTTTCCTTTGTGGTTTCTTTTCTTCTGCTTTTCTTGTTTCTTTCTTTTTTCTCTTTTTTTTCTCCTTTCCTCTTTCCTTCTTTCCGGTGCACTTTGTTTCACGGGTCTTTGGATTCCTTCCGGGTCCTGACTTCTCTTTGGGAGATTTTCTTTCTCCCCTCCTCCCCCCTCCTCCTCCCCCTCGGTGCGAGGTTGGCGGGGGGATGCAGGACATGCCTAATCCGGCAGGGTAGTGGTTGAGATGCAGTCCCATTTCCCACTACCGGTTCCTGTTTCCCTGGTTTTCTTTGTCTCTTTCTTTCTTTCTCTTTTCTTTTTCTTTTTGTTTCTTTTTTTCTTGTCTTTTTCTTCCTTTTCTTCTTTTTCCTCTTTTTCTGGTGTATTTCGTTTTACAAGGTTCTTTTTTCCTTCTAGGTCCGGACTTCTCTTTGGGAGACTTTCTTCCTTCCCTCCTCACCCCCCCTCCTCCGGGTCCGTGAGGTTGGTGGGGTGATGCAGGACATGCCTAATCCGGCAGGGTAGTGGTTGAGATGCAGCCCCATTTCCCACTACCAGTTCCTGTTCCTTTTTCTTTTTTTTCCTGTTTCTCTTCCTTTTCCGGTTGCTTATTAATTTTTTTATTTTTCTAGTGTTTGGTATTTGGGACATGGGGGAGGATGAACATCTTGTACAGTTTCCCGGCTGGCCTTGAGTTGGGGGTTACGCATTAGGCCAGGGGTCCTGTAGTGACAAGCGTCGGCCAGTGCCTTGCCTTTGTCTTCCCATTCCAAACTGGGCCAGTCGTCGGACTGGTCTGGGGGAAGGCATCGTGAGATCTTTCCTTTTCTTACCCTAACACAACCCTGGTTCCGTTTTACTAAACACAACCCTGGTTCCGTTTTACTAAACACAACCCTCCTTGAATGGGTCATATCTCTGCAACCGTAAGTTCTAGAAGCTCAAGAATGGTACAGTTGGATTCAGAATGATGACAAATGGGGGGCTAGGTAATGGTTCCAGAGGTCTATCTCACATGTTGTGCAACAACTTTTGAACGATAAGTCGTACAGACTCAGGGGTGGTACCACTGGAAAGGCCATACCTGACAATGGGTGGTTCGGTCATGGTGCCATGTCTCTAGCTGGCTGGACTTAGGAGTTATGGGTGGTACAATGTCCAAAAAAGTACACATGGAAGCATGTCCATTCGACTCAGAATGGCCTGAAACATACTCCTAACCACTTTCTGGAAGACAGTTTTAGGCTGTGATACTTAGTGAAATTTTCACTCCTCCCATTGACTTGAATGGGGAATTTTATTTTGGTCATAACTCGAGAACCATATGTCGTAGAGACTCAAGAAAGGTACTGTTGGACTCAGGGTAGGCAGAAATAGGGGGGTAGGTCATGGTCCAAGGTCTCTATCTCACATGTTGTGCAACAACTTTTCAAGAGTAAGTGCTATAGACTCAGGGGTGTGACTGTTGGATTCAGGATATGCACAAATGGGGGGGTACGTCATGGTCCCAGGTCTCTATCTCACATGTTGTGCAACAACTTTTGAACGGTAAGTCCTACAGACTCAGGGGTGGTACCGTTGTATTCAGAAGGTCCACAAATGGGGGGGTAGGTGAAGGACCCATGTCTCTATCTCGTTGGACTTAGGAGTTATATGCTGTACAATGTCCAAAAAAAGTACCAATATAAGCATGTCCAATCGACTCAGAACGGTCTGAAACGTGCTCCTAACCACTTTCTGGAAGACATTTTTGGGCTGTGATACTTAGTGAAATTTTCACTCCTACCGTTCACTGTTTTGACAAGTTACGCCCACTTCCCGACGTCGTACGGTGATGCGACGGGTACCGTTGGAAAGCCCGTCCCCGATAATGGGGGGGTAGGAGTTGGTTCCAAGTCTCTAACGCTTACGGATCAAAAGTTATTTCGAGAAACGTAAACGGATACGCCCACCGCTCGGCTGCAATGCATTGTGGGTCTGGACAAACACGGTTTTTCCTTAATAACTCGGCTCGGGAACGTCGGATCTTCGTAAGAGATACATTTTTGGATTCCTGGCGACGGGGCGGACGCGGGGACGTACGTGTCTCGAATTTCTTTCGGGCACCTACTTTGACGTACCCGTGACCGTAGCAGGGGATAAATACCAAGTGACATCATGGGACTTATAAGCATGTGGCTCACCATGGCCATATGCCTGCCGGTTCCCACACTGGTGTTCGTAGTCTCCCACATGGATGCGGATCCATGCCGGTTCCAACCCTGGAGCCGATAGTCTCCCACATGGGTGATCGACCGTGGTCATCCCTGGTCATGTGCGTGTGCCTGGCCATCCCCCCATGGATGGTAACGCATGGCAACATGCATCAGAGTTCCAACCCTGGAACCACACCGGTTCCAACCCTGGAACTGATAGTCTCCCACATGGGTGATCGACCGTGGTCATCCCTGGTCCTGTGCATGTGCCTGGCCATCCGCAGATGGATGGTAACACACGGTGACATGCACCCAAGTTCCAACACTGGAGCTGACAGTCTCAGCCGATGCCCGGTCACGGTCGTCGGTGACCGAGGGGGGTGCGTCCTTCCTTCAGGCTTGGCCGAAGGAGGGAAAAAGCTTATACAATTGAAAATCACGCTTCCCGACCTCGTAGAGACTTGAAAGTAGCACCGGTGGATGCGGAAACCATGCAAATGGGGGGGTAGGTGAAGGTCCCGTGGCTCTAGCTCGCTCCGTGGTTAACATACCCTAACCCTATATAACAGTGGTTTTTTATTAAGGTTTTTAAGGTGTTGTGGCTCTAAGCCCAGACCTTACTGGCCTATTTTTCTGAGCTTTTTTGTCACAACAGCTCCTCCAGGCTGCCTCCCCCTCCACACAACCCTTGTGTGACTGAGGGAGATGATGTGATTTTGATTTTGACACCTGAGGAAAAGGGAGACATGCCAGAAACAGGGGTGGATGTAATCCCGCCGACTCCACCCAGGGCTGTGGAGAGAGAGAGTGTAAACTCCACATCTGTCAAAACTCACCAATTAAAAACAGCCTTCAAAAACCCGCCTTGCTCTGCGTCCAAAGCCCGCCCCAGAATCATCTGAAACACGCAGGCCAGCTACATGCAGGCCCACCAGACATCCAAACACAGACAAAAAACTACAGGATTGGAGACTAAACATACACAAAAAATGGGTGATTATGGGAGATTCAAATCTGGCAAAACTCTCACCATGCAGCAGTGATGAACTGCAAATAGACAGCTATCCAGGGGCCACACTCGGCCACGTTGCGGCCTTCATAAACAAAGCCAGTGTTTCCACCAGAGTGGAAAAAATAATCCTGGCTTTCGGTTTGAATAACCGCAGCCAGAAAACGAGGAAAACCTAGGTTGAGCAACTCCTGGCTGTTGCTAAGGCAGCAGACAGGAGATTCCCAGAGGCTGAAATCTGGATGCCTCTCATCAATTACTCCAGACGCCTGCCTCTGAAAGAACAGAGCAACCTGATTCATCTGAACCACCACATAAAGAAAAACTTCCTACACATTCCTGAGCTCCCAATAAAATCATTCGCTACCCTGAATGATCATGTCCATTGGACAAAGGGTACTGCTCGCAATTTACTGAAACACTGGGTAGCTCATGTAAAATACACATCCCCGGAAGCCTGCTAGTTCAGGAGGGGTCAAACAATGTGATGGTTTTAGCCACAAAATTCAATTGACTGCCTCTCAGCTTTCTCTACTGAATAGAGGATTAACTTTCATCCCTACTAAAGGCAGTAATAAAAACATTATTGAACAGAGCAGATATGACATACAGCAATATCACAGGCGAATTAAACTGGCAGTGTATTTCAGGGACAAAAAAGATGTAGAGCCTCAGCCATTCACTCCTAAATCTGACTGGTCTCCATCTTTGGCCAAATTGCCACCAGAGGTCATGACCCTTATCAAAACTGATTTACAGCAATTTGATGACAATTTTCAGATATGCAGAATCAGGCCCAACCTCACTGGTGGAGAGGTTTAGGCCTTAAAGCAATTAAAAAAATAATAAAAACATTATTATAAAACCAGCTGATAAGGGCAGCTCTGTTGTCATCTTAGACAGAGACCAGTACTTATGGGAAGGAAATAGACAGCTGATTAATAAAAATGACTATACTCCATTACAAAAAACAATTTATCCAGAAACAGCCCAATTGGTAAAACAAATCACCACTAAATTAGTGGAGAAAAAAATTATAAATAAAAAACAACAAAAATATTTAATGGGAAATCCTGAACCCAGAGCCAGAATCTTTTATCTGCTACCTAAAATCCAAAAGGATCCAAGAAAATGGAGCATCCCACATGAAATTCCCCACAGGCAGACCCATTGTGTCTGATTGTGACAGTGAAACATATTATACGGCTGAATATATTGATTATTTCATCAATCCCCTGTTGAATAGACACCCCAGTTATATAAAGGACACTCATGATTTTGTGGACAAAGTGAAAAAACTACACATTCCTCCTGATTCTCTCCTCTTTACAATGGATATTGATAGTTTATATACAAACATCGACATTAGTGAAGGCATACAAGCCATAAAAAATATATTTCATAAATATCCTGACAAAAAGAGGCCTGAAAAAGAATTACTGCAATTATTAGAGCTGAATCTGAGGGACGGCCATGGGAAAGAAATTTGCACCAGCCTTTGCCAATATTTTTATGGCTGAGTGGGAAGAGTCTGCTTTGGCCTCTTGCAGGAAAAAAACGCTACATTATTTCAGATTTTTGGATGATATATGGGGTGTCTGGTCCCCCTCACGAGAGGATTTTGATGAATTCCTGCACACCTTAATCAATCATAATCAGTCAATAAAAATTGAAATCATGTATAAATCCCACCAGTGTTGATTTTTTGGATACCACCACATATAAGGGTGAACAATTTGGAAAAACTAATAAATTAGATATTAAAGTATTTTTTAAGGAGACAGACACACATGCTCTACTCCACAAAACTAGCCACCACCCAAAACACACTTATGCAGGACTGCTGAAATCTCAGCTGCTGAGATTTCACAGAATATGCACCCATAAGGGAGATTTTTTGCAGGCAACAAAAACACTATTCAAGGCACTGGCCAAGAGAGGATATAGCCGCTCATTTAGGAGGACAGCTCTGAAAAATTTCCTGCATACTAAGCCAAAATTGGCCTCCACAATGCTCCCCCTTATAACGACATATTCCATGCCTGCGATGGGATTGATTAAGGTGATCAGAAATAATTTCAGCCGCATAATTGATGCTCCTGAAATCCTGAAGGAACACAGGATAATTGCAGCATACAGAAAAAATAAGAACCTGAGGGATTATTTAGTAGGGGCAAAGGTCAAACCTTTAAGGGCTCCAAAACCCAGAGGTCATGGGGAATTTTATAAACAAAAAATATGGATACGGAGCAAATCTAATAACAATGTTTTTAAGGCTCTAGCCTGGGGGAATGCTCATACCAGGAACTGTGTTTATTTAATTACCTGTGTGAAATGTGGCCTACAGTATGTTGGTGAAACTAAGAACATGTTATTATTGAGATTCACTCAACACGGGTATAATATTCTGCGGGAAAAGGATACTCAGACTCCTTTGGTCCGCCATTTTTTGAGCCATGGATGGCCGTCGGTACAGGCCACAGTCATCCAGTGCCATCCAGATTGGACAACACACCAGAGAACACGGGCTGAAAGAAATTGGATTAATAAATTGGATACCGTCTATCCCAGAGGGTTGAACCAGAAGTGAATCCACCTTGACAGAGGGCAATGATGGCCAGTGCACTGAAATCTGGCGCCGCTTCGCGACGCCATAGTTCCAAATTCTCCACTCCCTAATCCTGACATTTATAGTACCCTACCCGAGGGATTCTGGTCCTAACCACAACCTCTTTCTACTCTGATCACAACCAGTTGAATGTATTTGATTACAAATTGGATGGAATTCTCCAAATTAATTCTAAAACACCAATATCAGGGGGGAATATTGGAGTTTTATCCAAAATATATTTTATTAAAATTCATATTTGTATTGGAAATTCATATTGGTCTACAAAGAGTTAAAAACAAATAAATTATGGATTGATAACAAAAAAATATATAAAACAAATAAGTTATGGATTTACAAGACAAAATTCTGAACAAATACATTAAACAACAGTTAAAAACAATGAATTCATATATGGACAGTAGCAAGTAAAAATATAAGCAGTTCATATAATGGTGAATTGATAAATATGTGTTATAATTCATGAAATTAAATGTAATTCATGATATTACGGTTAAAATTATGATGCTTTTAATTTGATGGTAGGACTCTTATTGTGAAAGAGGTTGGGAACTACAAGATGACAGGGACTTGTAGTCTTGCATCTACCTGCGCATTGCCTCATGCTTTCCAGACTCGGACGCCACGATACCTGCATAAGAGAGAGGAAAAATTATTTTTTGTGCCTGAAGAAGGTCCTGTATGACCGAAACATTGCACAATAGTGCTTTTAATAAAGCCCAGTTTGACTTCGGACCATCAAGTGTCGTTTTTGACCGTGAGTAAACGGCTTTCACAGCATAATTAGCCGACGGCTAAGCTAATACACCATAGCTAGCGGGGCTCCGGTTGCTAAGCTAACAGAGCTAGCGGAATAGAAACAACATGGCGGACCGCCGAGTGAATGAATGGTCGGAGGTAAAACGCAGACGAAACGGGAGGAGGAGCAGAGAATTCATCCCTTCGCCGGTAAGACGGGCTCCCTCCATCCACAGCACCTCTCGTGCACACCATTATCAGCAGGATTATGCTCCGGCCGCGGCAGGAAGGCCCGATCGCCGTGCCCAGGCCGGGCGCAGCAGCTTCAAATTGCGGACAGAATTTGAAGATAAGTACAGCATTCTAGGCCTCAGGTGGCAAATGTTTTACTTAATAACAATAACGATTTCATTCCAGATCTATGGAGTAGAAAGAAGAAGAAGAAGAAGAAGAAGAAGAAGACTTGTGTAACACAATTGCTGCTACAAAAAGGAACAGACATGGTTATTTGTTCATGAAAAAACAAATTTGAGAGTGTTTTCATTAATAATGATAATAATAATAATAATAATAATAATAATAATAATAATAATAATGACAATAATGATGATGAAGATGATAATAATATGATTGTATTATTTGACTCCAGACCAAATGGCACGGAGAATGTTTCCAAGGACAACAAACAACACTTTATGTTTATGATGATGATTTATATACCACATTGATGGGAAGAGTTCCTTAATTTGAATGTCTGTTGACTTGTCATCAGTGACATTTGAAATCTTATGTTGATGTTCTATATTATTGTGCCATTATAACACCATTAGAATGTGATGGAAGGACAATAACACCTCAATATGGCACTAATAATTAACATTAGTGCCATATTGGCAAAAAGAAGATATTACATGTTGTTCCCAATTGTGTCCTCCAGAGGGTGTCCTAATGCCATTTTTTTTAGACAGAATTTGTGGAATTGTGCTCACATTCTGTCTAAAAAAATGGCATAATAGGCCTCAGGTGGCCAGTGTTTTTATTTAATGATGATCATAATTTGATTCCAGACCAATTAGGTAGGGAAAACTGGTTTAACACAATTTGTGGCATAAAAATGCACAGTTATTGCCATCCAGTTATGGAAAACAAAATGTATAAAGTGGTTTGATTAATGACAAAATGATCCTTATGGAGGAATACCAAATTGCGGACAGAATTTGAAGATAAGTACAGCATTCTAGGCCTCAGGTGGCAAATGTTTTACTTAATAACAATAACAATTTCATTCCAGATCTATGGAGTAGAAAGAAGAAGAAGAAGAAGAAGAAGAAGAAGAAGAAGAAGAAGACTTGTGTAACACAATTGCTGGTACAAAAAGGAACAGACATGGTTATTTGTTCATGAAAAAACAAATTTGAGAGTGTTTTCATTAATAATAATAATAATAATAATAATAATAATAATAATAATAATGACAATAATGATGATGAAGATGATAATAATATGATTGTATTATTTGACTCCAGACCAAATGGCACGGAGAATGTTTCCAAGGACAACAAACAACACTTTATGTTTATGATGATGATTTATATACCACATTGATGGGAAGAGTTCCTTAATTTGAATGTCTGTTGACTTGTCATCAGTGACATTTGAAATCTTATGTTGATGTTCTATATTATTGTGCCATTATAACACCATTAGAATGTGATGGAAGGACAATAACACCTCAATATGGCACTAATAATTAACATTAGTGCCATATTGGCAAAAAGAAGATATTACATGTTGTTCCCAATTGTGTCCTCCAGAGGGTGTCCTAATGCCATTTTTTTTAGACAGAATTTGTGGAATTGTGCTCACATTCTGTCTAAAAAAAATGGCATAATAGGCCTCAGGTGGCCAGTGTTTTTATTTAATGATGATAATAATTTGATTCCAGACCAATTAGGTAGGGAAAACTGGTTTAACACAATTTGTGGCATAAAAATGCACAGTTATTGCCATCCAGTTATGGAAAACAAAATGTATAAAGTGGTTTGATTAATGACAAAATGATCCTTATGGAGGAATACCAAATTGCGGACAGAATTTGAAGATAAGTACAGCATTCTAGGCCTCAGGTGGCAAATGTTTTACTTAATAACAATAACAATTTCATTCCAGATCTATGGAGTAGAAAGAAGAAGAAGAAGAAGAAGAAGAAGAAGAAGAAGAAGACTTGTGTAACACAATTGCTGGTACAAAAAGGAACAGACATGGTTATTTGTTCATGAAAAAACAAATTTGAGAGTGTTTTCATTAATAATAATAATAATAATAATAATAATAATAATAATAATAATGACAATAATGATGATGAAGATGATAATAATATGATTGTATTATTTGACTCCAGACCAAATGGCACGGAGAATGTTTCCAAGGACAACAAACAACACTTTATGTTTATGATGATTTATATACCACATTGATGGGAAGAGTTCCTTAATTTAAATGTCTGTTGACTTGTCATCAGTGACATTTGAAATCTTATGTTGATGTTCTATATTATTGTGCCATTATACCACCATTAGAATGTGATGGAAGGACAATAACACCTCAATATGGCACTAATAATTAACATTAGTGCCATATTGGCAAAAAGAAGATATTACATGTTGTTCCCAATTGTGTCCTCCAGAGGGTGTCCTAATGCCATTTTTTTTAGACAGAATTTGTGCAATTGTGCTCACATTCTGTCTAAAAAAATGGCATAATAGGCCTCAGGTGGCCAGTGTTTTTATTTAATGATGATAATAATTTGATTCCAGACCAATTAGGTAGGGAAAACTGGTTTAACACAATTTGTGGCATAAAAATGCACAGTTATTGCCATCCAGTTATGGAAAACAAAATGTATAAAGTGGTTTGATTAATGACAAAATGATCCTTATGGAGGAATACCAAATTGCGGACAGAATTTGAAGATAAGTACAGCATTCTAGGCCTCAGGTGGCAAATGTTTTATTTAATAACAATAACAATTTCATTCCAGATCTATGGAGTAGAAAGAAGAAGAAGAAGAAGAAGAAGAAGAAGAAGAAGAAGAAGAAGAAGAAGAAGACTTGTGTAACACAATTGCTGGTACAAAAAGGACCAGACATGGTTATTTGTTCATGAAACAACAAATTTGAGAGTGTTTTCATTAATAATAATAATAATAATAATAATAATAATAATAATAATAATGACAATAATGATGATGAAGATGATAATAATATGATTGTATTATTTGACTCCAGACCAAATGGCACGGAGAATGTTTCCAAGGACAACAAACAACACTTTATGTTTATGATGATGATTTATACACCACATTGATGGGAAGAGTTCCTTAATTTGAATGTCTGTTGACTTGTCATCAGTGACATTTGAAATATTATGTTGATGTTCTATATTATTGTGCCATTATAACACCATTAGAATGTGATGGAAGGACAATAACACCTCAATATGGCACTAATAATTAACATTAGTGCCATATTGGCAAAAAGAAGATATTACATGTTGTTCCCAATTGTGTCCTCCAGAGGGTGTCCTAATGCCATTTTTTTTAGACAGAATTTGTGGAATTGTGCTCACATTCTGTCTAAAAAAATGGCATAATAGGCCTCAGGTGGCCAGTGTTTTTATTTAATGATGATCATAATTTGATTCCAGACCAATTAGGTAGGGAAAACTGGTTTAACACAATTTGTGGCATAAAAATGCACAGTTATTGCCATCCAGTTATGGAAAACAAAATGTATAAAGTGGTTTGATTAATGACAAAATGATCCTTATGGAGGAATACCAAATTGCGGACAGAATTTGAAGATAAGTACAGCATTCTAGGCCTCAGGTGGCAAATGTTTTACTTAATAACAATAACAATTTCATTCCAGATCTATGGAGTAGAAAGAAGAAGAAGAAGAAGAAGAAGAAGAAGAAGAAGAAGAAGAAGAAGACTTGTGTAACACAATTGCTGGTACAAAAAGGAACAGACATGGTTATTTGTTCATGAAACAACAAATTTGAGAGTGTTTTCATTAATAATAATAATAATAATAATAATAATAATAATAATAATAATGACAATAATGATGATGAAGATGATAATAATATGATTGTATTATTTGACTCCAGACCAAATGGCACGGAGAATGTTTCCAAGGACAACAAACAACACTTTATGTTTATGATGATGATTTATACACCACATTGATGGGAAGAGTTCCTTAATTTGAATGTCTGTTGACTTGTCATCAGTGACATTTGAAATATTATGTTGATGTTCTATATTATTGTGCCATTATAACACCATTAGAATGTGATGGAAGGACAATAACACCTCAATATGGCACTAATAATTAACATTAGTGCCATATTGGCAAAAAGAAGATATTACATGTTGTTCCCAATTGTGTCCTCCAGAGGGTGTCCTAATGCCATTTTTTTTAGACAGAATTTGTGGAATTGTGCTCACATTCTGTCTAAAAAAATGGCATAATAGGCCTCAGGTGGCCAGTGTTTTTATTTAATGATGATCATAATTTGATTCCAGACCAATTAGGTAGGGAAAACTGGTTTAACACAATTTGTGGCATAAAAATGCACAGTTATTGCCATCCAGTTATGGAAAACAAAATGTATAAAGTGGTTTGATTAATGACAAAATGATCCTTATGGAGGAATACCAAATTGCGGACAGAATTTGAAGATAAGTACAGCATTCTAGGCCTCAGGTGGCAAATGTTTTACTTAATAACAATAACAATTTCATTCCAGATCTATGGAGTAGAAAGAAGAAGAAGAAGAAGAAGAAGAAGAAGAAGAAGAAGAAGAAGAAGAAGACTTGTGTAACACAATTGCTGGTACAAAAAGGAACAGACATGGTTATTTGTTCATGAAACAACAAATTTGAGAGTGTTTTCATTAATAATAATAATAATAATAATAATAATAATAATAATAATGACAATAATGATGATGAAGATGATAATAATATGATTGTATTATTTGACTCCAGACCAAATGGCACGGAGAATGTTTCCAAGGACAACAAACAACACTTTATGTTTATGATGATGATTTATACACCACATTGATGGGAAGAGTTCCTTAATTTGAATGTCTGTTGACTTGTCATCAGTGACATTTGAAATATTATGTTGATGTTCTATATTATTGTGCCATTATAACACCATTAGAATGTGATGGAAGGACAATAACACCTCAATATGGCACTAATAATTAACATTAGTGCCATATTGGCAAAAAGAAGATATTACATGTTGTTCCCAATTGTGTCCTCCAGAGGGTGTCCTAATGCCATTTTTTTTAGACAGAATTTGTGGAATTGTGCTCACATTCTGTCTAAAAAAATGGCATAATAGGCCTCAGGTGGCCAGTGTTTTTATTTAATGATGATCATAATTTGATTCCAGACCAATTAGGTAGGGAAAACTGGTTTAACACAATTTGTGGCATAAAAATGCACAGTTATTGCCATCCAGTTATGGAAAACAAAATGTATAAAGTGGTTTGATTAATGACAAAATGATCCTTATGGAGGAATACCAAATTGCGGACAGAATTTGAAGATAAGTACAGCATTCTAGGCCTCAGGTGGCAAATGTTTTACTTAATAACAATAACAATTTCATTCCAGATCTATGGAGTAGAAAGAAGAAGAAGAAGAAGAAGAAGAAGAAGAAGAAGAAGAAGAAGACTTGTGTAACACAATTGCTGGTACAAAAAGGAACAGACATGGTTATTTGTTCATGAAAAAACAAATTTGAGAGTGTTTTCATTAATAATAATAATAATAATAATAATAATAATAATAATAATAATAATAATGACAATAATGATGATGAAGATGATAATAATATGATTGTATTATTTGACTCCAGACCAAATGGCACGCAGAATGTTTCCAAGGACAACAAACAACACTTTATGTTTATGAGGATGATTTATATACCACATTGATGGGAAGAGTTCCTTAATTTGAATGTCTGTTGACTTGTCATCAGTGACATTTGAAATCTTATGTTGATGTTCTATATTATTGTGCCATTATAACACCATTAGAATGTGATGGAAGGACAATAACACCTCAATATGGCACTAATAATTAACATTAGTGCCATATTGGCAAAAAGAAGATATTACATGTTGTTCCCAATTGTGTCCTCCAGAGGGTGTCCTAATGCCATTTTTTTTAGACAGAATTTGTGGAATTGTGCTCACATTCTGTCTAAAAAAAATGGCATAATAGGCCTCAGGTGGCCAGTGTTTTTATTTAATGATGATAATAATTTGATTCCAGACCAATTAGGTAGGGAAAACTGGTTTAACACAATTTGTGGCATAAAAATGCACAGTTATTGCCATCCAGTTATGGAAAACAAAATGTATAAAGTGGTTTGATTAATGACAAAATGATCCTTATGGAGGAATACCAAATTGCGGACAGAATTTGAAGATAAGTACAGCATTCTAGGCCTCAGGTGGCAAATGTTTTACTTAATAACAATAACAATTTCATTCCAGATCTATGGAGTAGAAAGAAGAAGAAGAAGAAGAAGAAGAAGAAGAAGAAGAAGAAGAAGAAGAAGACTTGTGTAACACAATTGCTGGTACAAAAAGGAACAGACATGGTTATTTGTTCATGAAAAAACAAATTTGAGAGTGTTTTCATTAATAATAATAATAATAATAATAATAATAATAATAATGACAATAATGATGATGAAGATGATAATAATATGATTGTATTATTTGACTCCAGACCAAATGGCACGGAGAATGTTTCCAAGGACAACAAACAACACTTTATGTTTATGATGATGATTTATATACCACATTGATGGGAAGAGTTCCTTAATTTGAATGTCTGTTGACTTGTCATCAGTGACATTTGAAATCTTATGTTGATGTTCTATATTATTGTGCCATTATAACACCATTAGAATGTGATGGAAGGACAATAACACCTCAATATGGCACTAATAATTAACATTAGTGCCATATTGGCAAAAAGAAGATATTACATGTTGTTCCCAATTGTGTCCTCCAGAGGGTGTCCTAATGCCATTTTTTTTAGACAGAATTTGTGGAATTGTGCTCACATTCTGTCTAAAAAAATGGCATAATAGGCCTCAGGTGGCCAGTGTTTTTATTTAATGATGATCATAATTTGATTCCAGACCAATTAGGTAGGGAAAACTGGTTTAACACAATTTGTGGCATAAAAATGCACAGTTATTGCCATCCAGTTATGAAAAACAAAATGTATAAAGTGGTTTGATTAATGACAAAATGATCCTTATGGAGGAATACCAAATTGCGGACAGAATTTGAAGATAAGTACAGCATTCTAGGCCTCAGGTGGCAAATGTTTTACTTAATAACAATAACAATTTCATTCCAGATCTATGGAGTAGAAAGAAGAAGAAGAAGAAGAAGAAGAAGAAGAAGAAGAAGAAGAAGACTTGTGTAACACAATTGCTGGTACAAAAAGGAACAGACATGGTTATTTGTTCATGAAACAACAAATTTGAGAGTGTTTTCATTAATAATAATAATAATAATAATAATAATAATAATAATAATAATAATGACAATAATGATGATGAAGATGATAATAATATGATTGTATTATTTGACTCCAGACCAAATGGCACGGAGAATGTTTCCAAGGACAACAAACAACACTTTATGTTTATGATGATGATTTATACACCACATTGATAGGAAGAGTTCCTTAATTTGAATGTCTGTTGACTTGTCATCAGTGACATTTGAAATCTTATGTTGATGTTCTATATTATTGTGCCATTATAACACCAATAGAATGTGATGGAAGGACAATAACACCTCAATATGGCACTAATAATTAACATTAGTGCCATATTGGCAAAAAGAAGATATTACATGTTGTTCCCAATTGTGTCCTCCAGAGGGTGTCCTAATGCCATTTTTTTTAGACAGAATTTGTGGAATTGTGCTCACATTCTGTCTAAAAAAATGGCATAATAGGCCTCAGGTGGCCAGTGTTTTTATTTAATGATGATCATAATTTGATTCCAGACCAATTAGGTAGGGAAAACTGGTTTAACACAATTTGTGGCATAAAAATGCACAGTTATTGCCATCCAGTTATGGAAAACAAAATGTATAAAGTGGTTTGATTAATGACAAAATGATCCTTATGGAGGAATACCAAATTGCGGACAGAATTTGAAGATAAGTACAGCATTCTAGGCCTCAGGTGGCAAATGTTTTACTTAATAACAATAACAATTTCATTCCAGATCTATGGAGTAGAAAGAAGAAGAAGAAGAAGAAGAAGAAGAAGAAGAAGAAGAAGAAGAAGAAGACTTGTGTAACACAATTGCTGGTACAAAAAGGAACAGACATGGTTATTTGTTCATGAAACAACAAATTTGAGAGTGTTTTCATTAATAATAATAATAATAATAATAATAATAATAATAATGACAATAATGATGATGAAGATGATAATAATATGATTGTATTATTTGACTCCAGACCAAATGGCACGGAGAATGTTTCCAAGGACAACAAACAACACTTTATGTTTATGATGATGATTTATACACCACATTGATGGGAAGAGTTCCTTAATTTGAATGTCTGTTGACTTGTCATCAGTGACATTTGAAATATTATGTTGATGTTCTATATTATTGTGCCATTATAACACCATTAGAATGTGATGGAAGGACAATAACACCTCAATATGGCACTAATAATTAACATTAGTGCCATATTGGCAAAAAGAAGATATTACATGTTGTTCCCAATTGTGTCCTCCAGAGGGTGTCCTAATGCCATTTTTTTTAGACAGAATTTGTGGAATTGTGCTCACATTCTGTCTAAAAAAATGGCATAATAGGCCTCAGGTGGCCAGTGTTTTTATTTAATGATGATCATAATTTGATTCCAGACCAATTAGGTAGGGAAAACTGGTTTAACACAATTTGTGGCATAAAAATGCACAGTTATTGCCATCCAGTTATGGAAAACAAAATGTATAAAGTGGTTTGATTAATGACAAAATGATCCTTATGGAGGAATACCAAATTGCGGACAGAATTTGAAGATAAGTACAGCATTCTAGGCCTCAGGTGGCAAATGTTTTACTTAATAACAATAACAATTTCATTCCAGATCTATGGAGTAGAAAGAAGAAGAAGAAGAAGAAGAAGAAGAAGAAGAAGAAGAAGAAGACTTGTGTAACACAATTGCTGGTACAAAAAGGAACAGACATGGTTATTTGTTCATGAAAAAACAAATTTGAGAGTGTTTTCATTAATAATAATAATAATAATAATAATAATAATAATAATAATAATAATAATGACAATAATGATGATGAAGATGATAATAATATGATTGTATTATTTGACTCCAGACCAAATGGCACGCAGAATGTTTCCAAGGACAACAAACAACACTTTATGTTTATGAGGATGATTTATATACCACATTGATGGGAAGAGTTCCTTAATTTGAATGTCTGTTGACTTGTCATCAGTGACATTTGAAATCTTATGTTGATGTTCTATATTATTGTGCCATTATAACACCATTAGAATGTGATGGAAGGACAATAACACCTCAATATGGCACTAATAATTAACATTAGTGCCATATTGGCAAAAAGAAGATATTACATGTTGTTCCCAATTGTGTCCTCCAGAGGGTGTCCTAATGCCATTTTTTTTAGACAGAATTTGTGGAATTGTGCTCACATTCTGTCTAAAAAAAATGGCATAATAGGCCTCAGGTGGCCAGTGTTTTTATTTAATGATGATAATAATTTGATTCCAGACCAATTAGGTAGGGAAAACTGGTTTAACACAATTTGTGGCATAAAAATGCACAGTTATTGCCATCCAGTTATGGAAAACAAAATGTATAAAGTGGTTTGATTAATGACAAAATGATCCTTATGGAGGAATACCAAATTGCGGACAGAATTTGAAGATAAGTACAGCATTCTAGGCCTCAGGTGGCAAATGTTTTACTTAATAACAATAACAATTTCATTCCAGATCTATGGAGTAGAAAGAAGAAGAAGAAGAAGAAGAAGAAGAAGAAGAAGAAGAAGAAGAAGACTTGTGTAACACAATTGCTGGTACAAAAAGGAACAGACATGGTTATTTGTTCATGAAAAAACAAATTTGAGAGTGTTTTCATTAATAATAATAATAATAATAATAATAATAATAATAATGACAATAATGATGATGAAGATGATAATAATATGATTGTATTATTTGACTCCAGACCAAATGGCACGGAGAATGTTTCCAAGGACAACAAACAACACTTTATGTTTATGATGATGATTTATATACCACATTGATGGGAAGAGTTCCTTAATTTGAATGTCTGTTGACTTGTCATCAGTGACATTTGAAATCTTATGTTGATGTTCTATATTATTGTGCCATTATAACACCATTAGAATGTGATGGAAGGACAATAACACCTCAATATGGCACTAATAATTAACATTAGTGCCATATTGGCAAAAAGAAGATATTACATGTTGTTCCCAATTGTGTCCTCCAGAGGGTGTCCTAATGCCATTTTTTTTAGACAGAATTTGTGGAATTGTGCTCACATTCTGTCTAAAAAAATGGCATAATAGGCCTCAGGTGGCCAGTGTTTTTATTTAATGATGATCATAATTTGATTCCAGACCAATTAGGTAGGGAAAACTGGTTTAACACAATTTGTGGCATAAAAATGCACAGTTATTGCCATCCAGTTATGAAAAACAAAATGTATAAAGTGGTTTGATTAATGACAAAATGATCCTTATGGAGGAATACCAAATTGCGGACAGAATTTGAAGATAAGTACAGCATTCTAGGCCTCAGGTGGCAAATGTTTTACTTAATAACAATAACAATTTCATTCCAGATCTATGGAGTAGAAAGAAGAAGAAGAAGAAGAAGAAGAAGAAGAAGAAGAAGAAGAAGACTTGTGTAACACAATTGCTGGTACAAAAAGGAACAGACATGGTTATTTGTTCATGAAACAACAAATTTGAGAGTGTTTTCATTAATAATAATAATAATAATAATAATAATAATAATAATAATAATAATGACAATAATGATGATGAAGATGATAATAATATGATTGTATTATTTGACTCCAGACCAAATGGCACGGAGAATGTTTCCAAGGACAACAAACAACACTTTATGTTTATGATGATGATTTATACACCACATTGATAGGAAGAGTTCCTTAATTTGAATGTCTGTTGACTTGTCATCAGTGACATTTGAAATCTTATGTTGATGTTCTATATTATTGTGCCATTATAACACCAATAGAATGTGATGGAAGGACAATAACACCTCAATATGGCACTAATAATTAACATTAGTGCCATATTGGCAAAAAGAAGATATTACATGTTGTTCCCAATTGTGTCCTCCAGAGGGTGTCCTAATGCCATTTTTTTTAGACAGAATTTGTGGAATTGTGCTCACATTCTGTCTAAAAAAATGGCATAATAGGCCTCAGGTGGCCAGTGTTTTTATTTAATGATGATCATAATTTGATTCCAGACCAATTAGGTAGGGAAAACTGGTTTAACACAATTTGTGGCATAAAAATGCACAGTTATTGCCATCCAGTTATGGAAAACAAAATGTATAAAGTGGTTTGATTAATGACAAAATGATCCTTATGGAGGAATACCAAATTGCGGACAGAATTTGAAGATAAGTACAGCATTCTAGGCCTCAGGTGGCAAATGTTTTACTTAATAACAATAACAATTTCATTCCAGATCTATGGAGTAGAAAGAAGAAGAAGAAGAAGAAGAAGAAGAAGAAGAAGAAGAAGACTTGTGTAACACAATTGCTGGTACAAAAAGGAACAGACATGGTTATTTGTTCATGAAAAAACAAATTTGAGAGTGTTTTCATTAATAATAATAATAATAATAATAATAATAATAATAATAATAATAATAATAATGACAATAATGATGATGAAGATGATAATAATATGATTGTATTATTTGACTCCAGACCAAATGGCACGGAGAATGTTTCCAAGGACAACAAACAACACTTTATGTTTATGATGATGATTTATATACCACATTGATGGGAAGAGTTCCTTAATTTGAATGTCTGTTGACTTGTCATCAGTGACATTTGAAATCTTATGTTGATGTTCTATATTATTGTGCCATTATAACACCATTAGAATGTGATGGAAGGACAATAACACCTCAATATGGCACTAATAATTAACATTAGTGCCATATTGGCAAAAAGAAGATATTACATGTTGTTCCCAATTGTGTCCTCCAGAGGGTGTCCTAATGCCATTTTTTTTAGACAGAATTTGTGGAATTGTGCTCACATTCTGTCTAAAAAAATGGCATAATAGGCCTCAGGTGGCCAGTGTTTTTATTTAATGATGATCATAATTTGATTCCAGACCAATTAGGTAGGGAAAACTGGTTTAACACAATTTGTGGCATAAAAATGCACAGTTATTGCCATCCAGTTATGAAAAACAAAATGTATAAAGTGGTTTGATTAATGACAAAATGATCCTTATGGAGGAATACCAAATTGCGGACAGAATTTGAAGATAAGTACAGCATTCTAGGCCTCAGGTGGCAAATGTTTTACTTAATAACAATAACAATTTCATTCCAGATCTATGGAGTAGAAAGAAGAAGAAGAAGAAGAAGAAGAAGAAGAAGAAGAAGAAGAAGACTTGTGTAACACAATTGCTGGTACAAAAAGGAACAGACATGGTTATTTGTTCATGAAAAAACAAATTTGAGAGTGTTTTCATTAATAATAATAATAATAATAATAATAATAATAATAATAATAATAATAATAATGACAATAATGATGATGAAGATGATAATAATATGATTGTATTATTTGACTCCAGACCAAATGGCACGGAGAATGTTTCCAAGGACAACAAACAACACTTTATGTTTATGATGATGATTTATATACCACATTGATGGGAAGAGTTCCTTAATTTAAATGTCTGTTGACTTGTCATGAGTGACATTTGAAATCTTATGTTGATGTTCTCTATTATTGTGCCATTATAACACCATTAGAATGTGATGGAAGGACAATAACACCTCAATATGGCACTAATAATTAACATTAGTGCCATATTGGCAAAAAGAAGATATTACATGTTGTTCCCAATTGTGTCCTCCAGAGGGTGTCCTAATGCCATGTTTTTTAGACAGAATTTGTGGAATTGTGCTCACATTCTGTCTAAAAAAATGGCATAATAGGCCTCAGGTGGCCAGTGTTTTTATTTAATGATGATCATAATTTGATTCCAGACCAATTAGGTAGGGAAAACTGGTTTAACACAATTTGTGGCATAAAAATGCACAGTTATTGCCATCCAGTTATGGAAAACAAAATGTATAAAGTGGTTTGATTAATGACAAAATGATCCTTATGGAGGAATACCAAATTGCGGACAGAATTTGAAGATAAGTACAGCATTCTAGGCCTCAGGTGGCAAATGTTTTACTTAATAACAATAACAATTTCATTCCAGATCTATGGAGTAGAAAGAAGAAGAAGAAGAAGAAGAAGAAGAAGAAGAAGAAGAAGAAGAAGAAGACTTGTGTAACACAATTGCTGGTACAAAAAGGAACAGACATGGTTATTTGTTCATGAAAAAACAAATTTGAGAGTGTTTACATTAATAATAATAATAATAATAATAATAATAATAATAATAAAAATAATAATAATAATAATAATAATAATGACAATAATGATGAAGATGATAATAATATGATTGTATTATTTGACTCCAGACCAAATGGCACGGAGAATGTTTCCAATGACAACAAACAACACTTTATGTTTATGATGATGATTTATATACCACATTGATGGGAAGAGTTCCTTAATTTAAATGTCTGTTGACTTGTCATCAGTGACATTTGAAATCTTATGTTGATGTTCTATATTATTGTGCCATTATAACACCATTAGAATGTGATGGAAGGACAATAACACCTCAATATGGCACTAATAATTAACATTAGTGCCATATTGGCAAAAAGAAGATATTACATGTTGTTCCCAATTGTGTCCTCCAGAGGGTGTCCTAATGCCATTTTTTTTAGACAGAATTTGTGGAATTGTGCTCACATTCTGTCTAAAAAATGGCATAATAGGCCTCAGGTGGCCAGTGTTTTTATTTAATGATGATCATAATTTGATTCCAGACCAATTAGGTAGGGAAAACTGGTTTAACACAATTTGTGGCATAAAAATGCACAGTTATTGCCATCCAGTTATGGAAAACAAAATGTATAAAGTGGTTTGATTAATGACAAAATGATCCTTATGGAGGAATACCAAATTGCGGACAGAATTTGAAGATAAGTACAGCATTCTAGGCCTCAGGTGGCAAATGTTTTACTTAATAACAATAACAATTTCATTCCAGATCTATGGAGTAGAAAGAAGAAGAAGAAGAAGAAGAAGAAGAAGAAGAAGAAGAAGAAGAAGAAGAAGAAGAAGACTTGTGTAACACAATTGCTGGTACAAAAAGGAACAGACATGGTTATTTGTTCATGAAAAAACAAATTTGAGAGTGTTTTCATTAATAATAATAATAATAATAATAATAATAATAATAATAATAATAATAATAATAATAATGACAATAATGATGATGAAGATGATAATAATATGATTGTATTATTTGACTCCAGACCAAATGGCACGCAGAATGTTTCCAAGGACAACAAACAACACTTTATGTTTATGAGGATGATTTATATACCACATTGATGGGAAGAGTTCCTTAATTTGAATGTCTGTTGACTTGTCATCAGTGACATTTGAAATCTTATGTTGATGTTCTATATTATTGTGCCATTATAACACCATTAGAATGTGATGGAAGGACAATAACACCTCAATATGGCACTAATAATTAACATTAGTGCCATATTGGCAAAAAGAAGATATTACATGTTGTTCCCAATTGTGTCCTCCAGAGGGTGTCCTAATGCCATTTTTTTTAGACAGAATTTGTGGAATTGTGCTCACATTCTGTCTAAAAAAAATGGCATAATAGGCCTCAGGTGGCCAGTGTTTTTATTTAATGATGATAATAATTTGATTCCAGACCAATTAGGTAGGGAAAACTGGTTTAACACAATTTGTGGCATAAAAATGCACAGTCATTGCCATCCAGTTATGGAAAACAAAATGTATAAAGTGGTTTGATTAATGACAAAATGATCCTTATGGAGGAATACCAAATTGCGGACAGAATTTGAAGATAAGTACAGCATTCTAGGCCTCAGGTGGCAAATGTTTTACTTAATAACAATAACAATTTCATTCCAGATCTATGGAGTAGAAAGAAGAAGAAGAAGAAGAAGAAGAAGAAGAAGAAGAAGAAGAAGACTTGTGTAACACAATTGCTGGTACAAAAAGGAACAGACATGGTTATTTGTTCATGAAACAACAAATTTGAGAGTGTTTTCATTAATAATAATAATAATAATAATAATAATAATAATAATAATAATAATAATAATAATAATGACAATAATGATGATTAAGATGATAATAATATGATTGTATTATTTGACTCCAGACCAAATGGCACGGAGAATGTTTCCAAGGACAACAAACAACACTTTATGTTTATGATGATGATTTATACACCACATTGATGGGAAGAGTTCCTTAATTTGAATGTCTGTTGACTTGTCATCAGTGACATTTGAAATCTTATGTTGATGTTCTATATTATTGTGCCATTATAACACCATTAGAATGTGATGGAAGGACAATAACACCTCAATATGGCACTAATAATTAACATTAGTGCCATATTGGCAAAAAGAAGATATTACATGTTGTTCCCAATTGTGTCCTCCAGAGGGTGTCCTAATGCCATTTTTTTAGACAGAAATTGTGGAATTGTGCTCACATTCTGTCTAAAAAAATGGCATAATAGGCCTCAGGTGGCCAGTGTTTTTATTTAATGATGATCATAATTTGATTCCAGACCAATTAGGTAGGGAAAACTGGTTTAACACAATTTGTGGCATAAAAATGCACAGTTATTGCCATCCAGTTATGGAAAACAAAATGTATAAAGTGGTTTGATTAATGACAAAATGATCCTTATGGAGGAATACCAAATTGCGGACAGAATTTGAAGATAAGTACAGCATTCTAGGCCTCAGGTGGCAAATGTTTTACTTAATAACAATAACAATTTCATTCCAGATCTATGGAGTAGAAAGAAGAAGAAGAAGAAGAAGAAGAAGAAGAAGAAGAAGAAGAAGAAGACTTGTGTAACACAATTGCTGGTACAAAAAGGAACAGACATGGTTATTTGTTCATGAAAAAACAAATTTGAGAGTGTTTTCATTAATAATAATAATAATAATGATAATAATAATAATAATAATAATAATAATAATGACAATAATGATGATGAAGATGATAATAATATGATTGTATTATTTGACTCCAGACCAAATGGCACGGAGAATGTTTCCAAGGACAACAAACAACACTTTATGTTTATGATGATGATTTATATACCACATTGATGGGAAGAGTTCCTTAATTTGAATGTCTGTTGACTTGTCATCAGTGACATTTGAAATCTTATGTTGATGTTCTATATTATTGTGCCATTATAACACCATTAGAATGTGATGGAAGGACAATAACACCTCAATATGGCACTAATAATTAACATTAGTGCCATATTGGCAAAAAGAAGATATTACATGTTGTTCCCAATTGTGTCCTCCAGAGGGTGTCCTAATGCCATTTTTTTTAGACAGAATTTGTGGAATTGTGCTCACATTCTGTCTAAAAAAATGGCATAATAGGCCTCAGGTGGCCAGTGTTTTTATTTAATGATGATAATAATTTGATTCCAGACCAATTAGGTAGGGAAAACTGGTTTAACACAATTTGTGGCATAAAAATGCACAGTTATTGCCATCCAGTTATGGAAAACAAAATGTATAAAGTGGTTTGATTAATGACAAAATGATCCTTATGGAGGAATACCAAATTGCGGACAGAATTTGAAGATAAGTACAGCATTCTAGGCCTCAGGTGGCAAATGTTTTACTTAATAACAATAACAATTTCATTCCAGATCTATGGAGTAGAAAGAAGAAGAAGAAGAAGAAGAAGAAGAAGAAGAAGAAGAAGAAGAAGACTTGTGTAACACAATTGCTGGTACAAAAAGGAACAGACATGGTTATTTGTTCATGAAAAAACAAATTTGAGAG